>NC_143252.1:141672706-141975736 GCF_984573655.1 Nuphar pumila | reverse complement strand
AGTTGACTTACTTAGGCATGAATAACAGGGTTACGGTATTCAAGTGTCATTGGTTTGATCCAACTGCAACAAGACTCGACAAAGCTTCAGGCATTGTGGAGGTGAATCATAAATCCAGGTTTGGAACATATGAACCATTCATATTAGCCTCGCAAGCTCAACAAGTTTATTATACTTCATATCCGAGTATAAAAAAGTCAGATAGAAATGAATGGTGGGCAGTTTGCAAGGTGAAATCCAAACTATACCCCGAGTATGATCAGTTACAGGAAGATGAGTTAGCTGAAGACAGTGATTACTATCAATCAGATGATGTCTGTGACTTCGCTTATGGTCACGATGTTGCGCATGATATGCATGTCATATCTCCATTGGCTGATGAAACATTCATAGAGGAATGTGATCCAAATGATGTACCAAGTGGATGGGCAAACAATGAAGAAGAAGAAGAAGAAGAAGAAGAAGAAGAAGAAAGTCAAACTAGTGACGAGAAAGAATTCTCAAGCTAGTGAGCAAAATCTTATACTACAAACCTCTATTTAAATGCATTGTAATACTTGATGTGAGTTGTATTGCAATACTTGGTGTGAATGATTAAAAATTTTATTTGAATGTATTGTAATACTTGATACGAATGATTCGAATGCATTGTAATACTTGATGTGAATGATTTCAATTATCTGAATGTATTATAATTTATACAATTAACGAATGATTTGAATTAGTGCAATACTTGATGTCAATGATTTGAATTATTTGAATGCATTGCAATGCTTGATGTGAATGACTTGAATGCATTGTAATACTTGATGTGAATTATTTGAATGTATTGTATGACATATGTTATTTGTTAGAATATGGTTTGTGGAGGTTATAGTGGTCGCTCATCCAGTAGTAGCCAGGCTCAACCTTCATCTTCACGGGCTCCTGTGATAGGTATATCATATAACTAATTAGATGCTTGATTAGTTCAAATGCACATTCTGAGAATTTCTAATGTATTTTTTTACAGATGATGTTGCGCCTGTACACGACCCACCTACACCAGTTGATCGCACAAGTCAACAGCCAACACAGGAAACAGGGTCTTCTCAGGCTGGCACAAGAAGACTCATTCGAATAGTGTATATCGATAATCGACCGTAAGTATTTTGTTTTCAATTATTGCATATCTTTTAAATATTTTATATTGATATTTACTGTGTAACAATTCATGTGCAGCACGAGGTTTGAGCCACAAGAAGTAGTACGGGAGATTAGGAATTCACTTCTTCAACATCTACCAGGACCAGTTGCTCAATGGAAAGAGTACCCAAAGGAGGTGTTAGACAGATTGTGGTCCTCATTCATGGTATACAGTTGTTCCTTATAGTTAATGTGTTTCATATTTAATTTATTTAAGCAATGTCTACTAACTTTCTGAAAATATTTGTAGGCTTCGAATCGCTTTGAGCACATATGAGCATGCTATATGAGCTACTAACTTAATGTGTTGCTTTGCCTGCCTTAAAGCACATATGAGCATGCTATATTCACATATTCAATTTTTTTACTGCCTTAGCACACATACGAGCATGATCGAATCACATATATAGTTTTTTGCCTGCCTTAAAGCACATCTGAGCATGGTAGAATCACATATAGAGTTTTTTTATATGCCTTAGAACACATATGAACATGCTATAATCACATATTCAATTTTTTGACTGCCTTAGCACACATATGAGCATGATAGAATCACATATATATATATATATATATATATATATAACTTTTTGTCTGCCTTAGAGCACATATGAGCATGATAGAATCAATATAAAGTTTTTTTGATTGCATTAGAACACATATGAGCATGCTATAATCACATATTCAGTTTTTTGACTGCCTAAGAACACATATGAGCATATTATAATCACATATTCTGTTTTTTGACTGCCTTAGCACACATATGAGCATGCTATAATAACATATAGAGTTTTTTAACTGCCTTAGAACACATATGAACATGTTATATATCATTTATGATAGAATCACATATAAAATTTTTGGCTTTGCCTGCCTTAGAGCACATATGAGCATGCTATATTCACATATTCAATTTTTTTACTGCCTTAGCACACATACGAGCATGATCGAATCACATATATAGTTTTTTGCCTGCCTTAAAGCACATCTGAGCATGGTAGAATCACATATAGAGTTTTTTTAGATGCCTTAGAACACATATGAACATGCTATAATCACATATTCAATTTTTTGACTGCCTTAGCACACATATGAGCATGATAGAATCACATATAGAGTTTTTTTATTGCCTTAGATCACACATGAGCACATGATAGAATCACATATAGTGTGTAATTTATTTTATTATATTTTGTTTATCAATACTGACTGTTCTTTTCTTGTGTAGGCTGCTATCGATAATCAGGGTAGTGGAGCTGAAGGGACAGATAAAGACAATGAACAAGAAGACGCACAAAATCTTGGCGATGATTAGAGGACTGTGTTGAAGAAGTTCTATTTTTTTTATTTTTCCTAATTGTAATTGTTGAATTGTAAATAATTAAACTTCTTAATTTTAAGGTGGAACGATTAATTATTATAAATACTTGTTATATGAATTTTTTTGTGTGGTTTGTTTTTTATTTACAGGAAATATAAATTGTACAAGAAATAGAAATTGTACAGTTCTCGGTAATTAATTTTTAAATAATTTTTTTTTATTTTTTTTCGTGTTTGCGACGGATTAGCGACGGATGATTCCGTCACTATTCATATTAATCTAGCGACGGCTTAGCGACGGAACCATCCGTCGCTATTCATATTAATCTAGCGACGGCATAGCGACGAAATTAAATCCGTCGCCAAGCCGTGGTCGCCGTTTAGTACCGGCGGATTGGCGACGGAATATAGCGCTCGTTATTCCGTCGCAATTAGCGACGGACCTGGCGACGGAATTATTCCGTCGCCAGTTAGCGTCGAAATATTCGCGACGTAAGCATACTGTCGCCGCGTTGTCGCTAATCCGTCGCTAACATGGTTAGCGACGGATTAGCGACGGAATGTGGTCGTCGCTAATCTACTGCTTTGTTGTAGTGTGCCCACAAAAAATAAAACTTTAATTTGAAGGTTGTTGATCTATGGACAATTAGTGACTTTCCTGTGTATGATATGTTATCTGGTTGGAGCACACATGGGAGGTTGGCATGTCCGTACTGTATGGAGGATACAAATTTTTTTAGATTGACGCATGGAAGGAAGCCGTGTTGGTTTGATTATCATCATCAATTTCTACTTAGCGACCATCCGTTCTGACGATAAAGGAATGTGTTTCGAGCATGCACAACTGAAATAGGTCTACCTACATGGTTGTTTGAAATAGAGATTTTAAGATGATTGTGATACTTTTTATATGGACTGACAAATGCCCGTAGTTCGACGATTCATCAGAAGTTGTAGTAACTAAGGTAAAGAATCTCGAGGATTCTATCATTACTACTATTTGTCAGCTAGAGAAGATATTTCTGCCAGCATTTTTTGATGCTATGGAACATGTGATCATACATTTGCCATATGAACTTAGGGTTGGTGATCCTATGCAATATCGATGGATGTACCCATTTGAAAGGTATATTTTTATTTATACTTTTCTCTCTAATGATATTAAAAAATTATTATATTAAGATATATATATTATTGACAAATGCATGTTGGACCTCAAAAAAAAAAGGTTCGAAATAAAACAAGAGTGGAGGGTTCAATTTGTGAGGCGTACACTTTAGAAGAGATTTCAAATTTCTCATCTATGTACTTTGAACCTTACATTCCAACACGTTACACTTGCCCACCTCGTAATGATGATAGATAACAAGTTATTGTGGCTGACAAACTGTCGCTATTTAAACCATTTGGGAATGCCTTTGGCAGTTGCCGGTCAAGACTCTTGAAAGATCGAGAGCAAGACGCAACACAAATCTATATCCTTTTTAATTACTCAGAGATCGATCCCTATATCGAGTAAATATACATAATATGTTATACTAAGTTCTCTACGTATATGGTTCGGTAATATAATTATTTATTAAGTACATACAATTTGATTTGGAGTTGCGAAGAAAACTTCTACATCTCACTAATTCAGAAGTACAGAAAGAACATGAAAATAAGTTTAGGGCATGGTTGAAAGAGTTGGTAAGGACAATGAGATGTATTCTTTCCATGTAAACAACAATATGTTACTTAATTGGTCATGTTTGCAATCATTGTTTATGCTTATAGGTCTGCCATGGTGATGTTAATGACCAAAGAATATGTGATTTACAAAATAGTCCGACCAAAGTTGTGCAATGTTACAACGGGTACATCGTAAATGGTTATTGATTCCATATAAAAGACTACAGTGTAAACAAGTCAACGATGAATAGTGGCGTGTGTGTCAAGGGTAACAGTTACGGTAAAAATGAACTTGACTACTACGGTGTTATTGAAGAAATAATGAAGTTGACTTACTTAGGCATAAATAATACAGTAACTTTATTCAAGTGTCATTGGTTTGATCCCACAGTAACAAGAGTCGACAAAGCCTTAGGCATTGTAGAGGTGAATCATAAATCAAGGTTTGGATCATATGAACCATTCATATTAGCCTCGCAAGCTCAACAAGTTTACTATACTTCATATCCGAATACAAGAAAGTCAGATAGAAATAAATGATGGGCAGTTTGCAAGGTAAAGTCTAAACTATATCCCGAGTATGATCAGTTACAGGAAGACAAGATTACTAAACATGATGATTACTATCAATCAGACGATATGTATGAATTCTCTTATGGTCACGATGTTACACATGATCTAAATGTCATATCTTCATTGTCCGATGACACACATATAAAAGAATGTGATTCAAATGATATACCAAGTGGATGGGTGCCCAATAAAGAAGAAGACGAAGATGAGGAGGAAGAAGAAGAATATGAAAGTCAAACAAGTGATGAGGAAGCATACTCGAGCTAGTGAATCACATCTTGTAATACATACCAAGTGATGAAGATTCATGCAGAACCTTTAAATTTTTACATTTCATGCATATGTCATGTCCATGCTAAGATCAAAAGTTATGGAACTGATCCAAATAATATTTTTATTTGTTAGAATATGGTTTGTGGAGGTCACAGTGGTCGAACACCCAGTGGTCGAGGACCAAGTGGAGGCCGTGAGACATCATTAGGTAGATGTCTTTGTGTTATATTTAAATATAAGAATTCATTATGTTTTTGCTTATATGTTAATATAAAAATTATTACTTGTTAATCGTCTTTATAAGATCCAAGCTCAGTGATAGCCAGTCTCAGCCTTCGTATTCACGTAATGCTTCAATAGGTATATCATTTAAATAAATGAATAATTGATTAGTTTATATGTGCATTGTGTGAATTTCTAACTCATTATTTTGTAGAGGATGTTTTGCCTGCACATGACCCACTCACACAAGCTACTCATATACATCATTCGACAACGCCAGATGCAGAGTCTTCTCAGTCTGACACACAATGACTCATTCAAATAGTGTATATCAATAGTCGACCGTAAGTATTACATTATCACTTATCGAATACTTATCTTATAAATAGTGTGTATCGATAGTCGATTGTTAATGTGTACCAATTCATGTGCAGCATGAGGTTCGAGTTACAAGAAGTAATACGAGAAATTAGGAAGTCACTACTTCAGCATATACTAGGATCGGTCGCTCAATGAAAAGAGTACTCAAAGGAGGTGTTGGAAAGATTATGGTCTTCATTCATGGTATACAATCGTTTATCATAGCTCATATGTTTCATATTTAATTTTTTGTTATAGTCATGTGCACTAACTTTCTAAAATTATTTGTAGGCTTCGAATCGCTTCACGACTGTGAAAAAGAAGCATGACGATTTGCTAACATGCTGCATAATATGAAGACTGCAACAATAAAAGCAGCTGGTGGGATAGATGATCCACTGCAGTGGAAGGGCCATAGCCCTTCTACTATCATGATAGATTATTGGGATGCAATGTGCGACAAGTGGGTGAGCCATGAATTTTGAAACCGCTCAACAAAGGCTGCACAAAACCGAGCGAAGATGCCTGATGCCCATCTACACACAAGTGGTTTTAAGACTTTTGGGAGCCACCAGAAGAAAATGATAACTCATCAATATATATATATATATATATTCAAATTTATAAGTATTTGAGTATACTTTCTAATTTATTTTTTTATTATTTAACCTTATAGAAAACTGCAAAAATGAGACATTGTGCCTTACAAGGATGTGTTTATTGAAACACATAAACGTAAGAGCACGAGAGAGTTCGTATCAGAGAAGGTGAGAGCGACAACAATATGCATTTATTGTATTAATAAATATTGTAATATACAAGTTACCATGAATTATATTATCATAAATATTATAATTCTTAATTATCAATTCATACTGTAATAATTACTTTGTAGGAGTCATACAAGCAATAGATGGTAGAGCAATACATCGATGACTCCACTCAGCATTCGTCTTTTGATCCTGCAACATGAGTGACTGCAACCGATGAACCCAAAAAGGGTCGTGTGTTCGAGTTTGTGAGTAATATGAATAACACACCAGTCGTTGCGTCCTCCAGCCAGGGCTCTCAGAGTTCTCCCGCCAGCATTAACTTTCAGCGTCCGATTGACCCTGCTAATTCTTGAATAGTGTCTGCCAGCTTGTTAAGGATACAGTGTATGACTTTTTACATGAAGCCATTTCCGACGTTGTCCGTAATGCATTGTGCAACTTTTTTCGGAATAGATTCAACTTGAGCTCTGGTGCTCGTCAGGTATGAATGATTAAAACACTATGAATTTTTATTGCTAGCATTAGAACACATGTATGCATGATTGTATCACTATAAAAAAATTTTGATTGCCTTAACACACATATATGCATGATTGAATTACTATGAATTTTTATTGCTAGCATTAGAACATATGTATGCATGATTTCATCATTATGAAAGTTTTTTTACTCCCTTATAACACATATATGCATGATTGAATCACTATGAAAGTTTTTTTGATAACCTTAGAGCACATATATGCATGCTTGAATCACTATGACATTCTTTTGACAACCTTAGAACACATAGCTGCATGATTGAACCCCTATGAATTTTTTTGGTCAGCCTTTATTAGAACAAATATATAAATGCTTGAATCAGTATGAATTTTTTTTGACTACCTTATAACACATATATGCGGAAGTTTTTTGACAACCTTAGAACACATATAAGCATAATTTTATCACTATGATTTTTTTTTTACAACCTCTGAATTTTGTTAATGTCCTTCATTTTATTACTAGTCTATGTATCATTCAACTATGTTACTTTGATTGTCTTAGATTAGGTGTATTGCATATAATTTATTTTATTATATTTTGTTTATCAATACTAACATTTTGGTTCTCTTGTAGGATGCTAGAGATGATCAACGTAGAGGAGCTGATGGAGGCATGGATGGAGGGGCAGATCAAGACAATGAAGAGGACGATGATTCGAATCTTGGCGAGGATTAACTTCATCTGTTGAATTTGTTTCAAACGAAACTCTTTGTATATGTTCACTTGTAACAAATTAGAACTTGGTGAGGATTATACTGGGTTGTTAATTTTGTTTCACTTATAACTTGTATTAAATTTGCTTTACCTACTTTGCATTTGTATTTTTTATGTGTACTTTGTTTTTTATACATAAGATATATAAATTGTATAACGAGAAATTTTTTCTTGATATTTATATTTCAAACATTTTTTTTTAAAATTTTTGCGATGGATAATATCCGTCACTAATTAGTATCAGCCTTCAATTTAGCGTCAGATTAGGGATGAATGTTTATCCATCGCAAAACTGAATCGGCTGATGTTTTGCGACGGATTGTAATCTGTCACAAATTCGTCGCTACAATAGCGACGAAAATAACGACGCATGTGTATCTGTCGCAAAACCAAATCTCTGCGGATTAGCGATAGCCTCACGACGGATCATGACATTCGCTTATCCATCGCAAATTAGCGATGGAAGTAACAACATATATGTTCTATCGCTAATTAGCGACTAGGAAATTGCGATGAAAGTTATCCGTCGCTAAACTATTTAGCGATGAATTTGCGACGGATTACGTCTGTTGCTAATACGCAGATTTCTTGTAGTGTATCAGAGAAACCTTAATCAAACCAGACCCAGACCATACCCAGTAAAATAATATTTTTTATCATTTAAAAAAATATGGGTCTTAATCGAAACTTGGGACGAGCTCAAGTTTGGTATAAAATTTCACAAACTATACTCAGGTCTATGTATTAGTCAGATCTTTGGGTTCGGACCCAGGTCTTAATCAGGTCTTCTTATTTGTCACCATATCCAGACCCTATAGGGTTTGGTTCAGGTCGTGCCGACCCGTTGACACCCCTACCTGCATCAATGGTAAAACACCCATGGTGGTCCCGTTTGGAATCTCGGTGCTAGGATGAGCATTTATGCATTTGGGATGGTAAGTGAGACCCTTTTCCTTTGTATTCATACTAAAAGATGAATTTGGCGCAAAGCAGCTGCCACTTTCTCAAATGCATAACTCCATAAACACCCATCCCAAGCTACTGATCCCATTTGTATTCACTTTATCATACACTTTAGAAAGTGAATCTCATTTGCTTTTTTGCAAAAGCAACACTCTCATGAGAAAGTGAATCTCATTTGTGTGAGAAATCTAATCTCAAGAGACCCGATGCGATTAGAGTTCTCACGAGATTTAGAGAGTGAATCTCATTTGCACAGCACCCCACAAGCAACCAAACTTAACCAATTGGCAGTTACCTGTCACTAATATTTCACAAGGAGAGAGAGAGAGAGACCTTTTAACCCACAAAATTTTCTCGCCGCCCTCTGCAATAAACAGGCCAGTGGATCCAATTAGATTAGGGGACCAACTCTTTAAAATCACAGGGACACTCTATTTTGTCGGCGAGCTTAATTATGTGGACACGATCGGACATGCTGTGACATGATGACAGACACTGATGTGGCCATTGTTTCAATATACATTAATCATTTCTTAAGGATTTTAACTTTTCCCTAAAAATAAATTTTTTTACATATTAAAACATCAAAACTAAAAAATTCTATGTTCTCGTGTCCTATTTTTCAAAAAAAAAAAATTTGCAACTCCGAACTCGTGTCACGTGTCCGGTAATACACCTTATTTTTTTCGACGAAGAAAGCTGTTTATTAGCAGGAAAAAAAAATATTTACAAAATTACATGGGGGGGGGGGGGGGGAACCCAATCAAGATTCATATTCGACCATTGTATCGGCAGAATTTCGATAGGCTGCAGGGACGATTCAGTTATTTTTTTTTTTGTTTTGAAAGGCAAGATGAAGTTAGGCAGACCCCTACCAGTTATAAAACTGTACCATTGGGTTTTGAACCTGAAACAGGGTGACGTGCACTAGTTGCTCCTACCAGACAAGGGGAGCCGGCTCCCCTTTGGTAGATTCAGTTAATTTTTAGTAAATGTAAAAAAATAACAAACTATTTTTTTTAAATATTATTTTTAAATTATTTTATTGGTTTTAACACGCATCACGTAATAATTTTTTGTTATTTTTTGGGCCGATACATAACGATTAAGTTGAGTATCGGTATTTGACTGATATAACTGAATCGGCGGCCCAACGATTCAGGGCAGATACCGATACTAACAACATTGATCTACCCTTTACCTTGCAAGAAATCCCCAAAGCCATCCATCATCGTTTGATAAACACCTTGGCCCCAATATCAACGGCAGCTAAGGCACTCCTATCAGTTAGGCCCCACATGAAGGGGCCGGGGGAGGACCATGGTGGATAGTGACAAAAGTTTAAAACGGCAAAATCTCTGCAGGAAAAAAGCTGGGGAAATTTTGAAATTTTTCATAAAACTTGCATTTTTTCTGCATAGTTTTGGGAATAAAAAATAAATTAAAAAATAAAAAAATTAAATTTTATAAGAAAATATAAATAAATCACATTTAAAAATAAAAATCTCGGGGGTTTTCAAAATAAATATCTTTTAAAAATATAAATATTGCGATATTTGTCACGGTTCAAAAATCTCGGAAGAAATTGCTGTTTTAAGCTTTCAGTCTATTTGTCACGATATATCAGCCAGATTTTTTGTTACATAGCCATCCATGCTGTAATAAAAATTTTCAGAACGGGGTTTGGTTAACGTCTCTCTTGCTTCCACGTGGTCGGCCTAAGGTAGTTGGGCGTTGATGCACAGGGGATTGACTTAGGGCTGACGTGGAAGTGATTAGCGAATAGGAATCTGCCACGTATGAAGCCTGGTGGAAGGAGTTTGGTGCACCCGTTTGTGTCTGCATTTATTGGTGGTCCAGGATGGAACCCCCCCCCCCCCCCATGGGTGAACCTGGGCTCGGACCCGGCCAGCCGCCTGGTTTCAGTTTGATCCCCAGCCAGTATGGAAAGCTAAAACTGACCGAACGTTTTACTAATTTTTTTTTTCCAAGTTGAAATAATTAGTTGTATCCTCTTCCTATCACGAATATAATAAAAGTGGTAGGATCACAAGGAAATCATGATTAAGTTAAATTTTTTAAAGATTTTCTTTTTTCCTTTTCTATTTTCCTTATAATTTCTTTTGTGGTCTATTACTGGTAGCATAGGTTAGAATCACGCAAGAGGAAACATGTGAAAGGTGTCACAAAGACACGGGTCCGACCCGATAGTCGATGTGGCTTCGATTCATAAATTTTGTTTTTTTTTTTTTTGAAAATTAGAATGCGATAGCACGGGACTTTTTCATTATTTGGTCGATAAAAGCCACATTTTGATGTTTTATTTAAAAATATTTTTTATTGAAATGATGTTTAAAAATATTAAAAGTATGGGTGCATGTTGATGTTCATGATAACATGTACGTCCAAACATGTCATCAGGCAATCATGGCTAAAATGGCGTGTCCGTGTGACATAGATCTGGTGAAGAAAAAAGTAACACTGTAGAGGAAGACCAATTGTTCCTTTGTTCTTTAGCATTGTGTCACAATAGGGAGTTAAAGAACAATATTAATTCTATCATATAGTATAGTGTCAAGCTTGAGCTTCATGTTCAACTCTTGCAGGTGCGTTCAACAGTACTTATTAAAAAAATAAATTTTGGGTCAAGTTGTTTACATCGTAAATGTTTGACATGTCATCAACCATTAATTTTTAAAGTTCTTGAAAAAACTTGTTCACCTAAACAAATTGTGTAAATTATGACAACAGGTCGTCAACCACAAAATATGAAAAAAAAAATTAAAAACTAATGGTCCTACTGGTCAACAATGACATTGAACAATATTTTAAACAATACTGCATTATTATTATTATTACTACGATTATTATTATTATAATAGTTTTAAATGCATTATTGTTTCCATCACACCATGGATAAAACATACACCGATCGACTCTGCTGTTCCAAAGGTACTACAAGTTCCCAAAAGCCAACTCACTTATAACGAGGCCTTGCTACCAAAAACGGCCAATGAAAAGGGGGAGTCTTTCCCACAAGGGCTGAAGTGCACGCCCCTGCACGGGAAAGATGTTGAAGCACATTCCCTATTTCATATGAAAACAAGATTGCACCGCCCCCCCTTCTCCTTGGGAACTACTTTTCCCCAAGGGTGACAAACTCACTGTCATGTTGAGACACGTGGCAAACGCACCATAAAAAGATGCATATCCACTTTCCCACCATATTTCACTGTCTTTCATATGTTACCACAAACACTTGGGGCAAAAGATGTAAGAAAATTGTTGCAAAATGAAAAAAATCATAAGGATTTTTTTACCCTTCCAAACAAGAGAGACTTTTTGGCTGAAAGAGTTTTTTTATAAAAAATACACTTTTTGATAAAAAAACATTCATCTAGAAGAATCTTTCCCACCAAGAAAAAATTTATTTTTACACTCGCCGTCACCACCACCACCACCATCCATCTCACCACCACCCACCACCATCACCACCGCCCTCCTCTTCCTCTCTCATTTTTTTTACATTTTCTCACTCTATTTTTCTCATACTAAACTTTCTTTTGAAAAACTTTCATAACCAAAATTTTCTCTCTTCTAAACGTGCCCCCAAAGCAAACTCAAAACACAGGAATTAAAAGGTAACACAAAAGGCAAACCAGAAAGAGAAAAGGTCTCAAAAGAAAAAGAAAAGAAAAGAAAAGAAAGGGCGACTGTGGAATAGTTATTATACTCATCGCCCGTTCACATCCAAATATTTAATTTCCTAGATTACCCTATGACACCAAAAAGTGTCTACTTGAAAAAATTGCAGCTAATCCATTACCCTCTGATCAACCAAGTCAGGCTGCCTACATTTATATCACCCCATCTGCTCTCATTCAATGCTCCCAACGACACCCTTTAAATTCTCCTCCTCTGCACCATCTCCTCAACAACCTCTAAACCCCAACCTCCCTATTCTGATCTCCCCTTCCATTCAGTACTACTAATCACACTCTTTTCCCACAACCAAACATGCCTCCCATTTTGCCAGACTTCTCTTCCTCTGTCAAACTCAAGTATGTCAAGCTTGGTTATCAGTACCTTGTCAACCACATCCTCACCTTCCTCCTCCTCCCCACCATGGCTGCCATACTTTTGGAAGTTGTTCGTCGACCCAACGAGATCCTTGCCCTCTGGCAGTCGCTCCACTTCGACATGGCCCAGATCCTCGTGTCTTCTCTCTTCATCGTCTTCGTCGCGACCGTCTACTTCATGTCACGCCCGGGACAGATCTTCCTGGTGGACTACGCCTGCTTCAAGCCCCCGGTCACCTGCAGGGTGCCGTTTTCCACCTTCATGGAGCACTCCACCCTGTTAAACCACTTTGACAGGAAGAGTGTTGATTTTCAGATGAGGATACTTGAGAGGTCTGGCCTTGGGGAGGACACCTGTCTTCCCCCGGCGCTTCACTACATTCCTCCTAATCCCAGCATGGAGGACGCTAGGGCGGAGGCTGAGCTTGTCATCTTCTCTTCCATGGATGATCTTTTTCGAAGGACGGGCATCAAGCCTAAGAATGTCGATATCCTCATCGTAAATTGTAGCCTTTTTTCACCCACGCCATCCCTCTCGGCAATGATAATCAACAAGTACAAGATGAGGAGCAACATCCGCAGCTTCAACCTTTCTGGGATGGGGTGCAGCGCCGGGTTGATATCCGTGGACCTAGCCAGAGATATGCTTCAAGTGCACCCCAATTCCTATGCCGTTGTTGTTAGCACAGAGATCATCACTCCCAATTGGTACGCTGGAAACCAGCGATCCATGCTCCTCCCTAATTGCCTATTCCGTATGGGAGGTGCGGCGATCCTCCTAACAAATCGCCGGAGGGAGCGAAGCCGGGCAAAGTACCGGCTAGTCCATGTGGTCCGGACGCACAAGGGTGCCGATGACAAGGCCTACAAGTGTGTGTATGAGGAAGAAGACGGTGCTGGCAATGTGGGGATCTCACTGTCAAAGGATCTCATGGCAATAGCTGGAGAAGCTCTCAAGTCGAACATCACGACCATCGGCCCGCTAGTCCTTCCGGCATCTGAGCAGTTGCTCTTCTTGTTCACCCTGATCGGCAGGAAGGTCTTCAACCCTAAGTGGAAGCCCTACATTCCAGACTTCAAGCAGGCCTTCGAGCACTTCTGCATCCACGCCGGCGGCCGGGCCGTCATCGACGAGCTCGAGAAGAACCTGCAACTATCAACCGAGCACGTCGAGGCTTCAAGGATGACCCTCCACCGGTTCGGAAACACATCCTCTTCCTCGCTCTGGTACGAGTTGAACTACATTGAATCCAAGGGGAGGATAAAGAAGGGAGATCGCGTTTGGCAGATCGCGTTCGGAAGCGGGTTCAAGTGTAACAGTGCAGTATGGAAGTGCAACCGGACCATCAAGGTTCCGGTGGACGGTCCATGGTCCGATTGCATTCACAAATACCCGGTTCACATCCCAGACGTGGTCAAGCTCTAGACAACAGAATCTGGATAACCACACCCACTTATACAAAGAAACAAAAACTATTGCTATTCAAGACCACTGCCCCACACAATCTTTCTTTTATTTTTTCTTTGGCTTCCTTTTCTTTATTTCTTGTGGTGGAAACTGGAAAGTAGTCCTCCTCACTACCAACCCTCCTTTCTTTCTTGTTGTATTCTTAATCATTGCTTAATTGTTTTGTATTGCAGAGATTGGAGGTTGTATGTACGAGGGTGTTGTTGTTGCTATTGTATAGGAATTAAGGATGTTCACAAGTGGAACTGTGGAGGTAAGGGAAAGTTGATGGTAATAAGAGCAAGAGTCACATTCTCTTGCTTTATGATTCAGCAAGAGATGTTGTAGTGTTTATTTTTGGATTGTGTAGGCAAATGTATAAGTGGTAGTTGGCTGCTGAGAAGGCAGCCTGTTTCAAAATTTAAAACTTCCAATCGTAGAGAAAACTCGACAACCAAGCTTTTATGCCTTTTATGTGAAGCGATGTGATGCCGATTTTCTGTTACTGTTTGACAGATGTTGACTCTCTTTCTCTTTTTAATATATATATATATATATATATATAAAAGAGATTTCAAACGATTGAAAAAGGATTTATTGAGTAGGGGATAAAGGCAATGGATGAAACAACCAACCAACGCACAAGGCACGAAGTAGGTTATATGCCCCCTTCGTGTGTGTTCTCGAGTCTGAATGAGTGCCATGTATGTAAGCATGTGGGGCTCATTTCCCCATGCAACATCACTTAGCATCGGAGTCTATTGCGTTTGCAAAGACTTGAGTACTCTTTCCTGCCATTAGCGCCATAAAACAACGTTTCGAATAAAGGACAAAAATGTCCTCCCACCAGAAAGGGTTAAAGTCATCATTATTTTCACCCTAAGGAGTAAACTCCTCTGCTTTAATAGGAGCTCCTCATAATATGTCACCCTAAACGTTTTGGATCACCCTTTGGCGATGCACCATCTACTGTAACAAGAGCTTTGATTGACGACGCACCCTTTGTCGTTGTCTGTTGCCGCTGGAGCACCCTTTGTTGATGTCTGCTGTAGTCGGAGCACCTTTTGTTGTCGTCTGTTGCCGTCAGAGCACTCTTTGTTGTCGACATTGTCTATTATCATCGGAGCACCCTTTGTCGTCGTTTGTTCGTAAGAAATAGTTAAACTACCAGAAAAATCAGCATTCTGTCTATTGTTCATCATGATACGAGGGTGCAAACGTCGAACTGAGTAGACATAGAATAATAATTTACAACAGAGATAATGATGACAACGTCAAACTGAGTAGAGTGACGATTTATAATATAAATCAGATAAAAAAGTAGTAATTTATAGTAGAAATCAGATAAGAGAGTAACAATTTACAGTAAAAATCAAATCAGAGAGTAACAATTTACAATACAAAACAGATAAGAGAGTAGCGATTTACGATAAAAATCAAATCCGAGAGTAGCGATTTACAATAAAAATCAGATAAGAGATTAGCGATTTACAGTAGCAATCAAATCAGAAAGTAACAATTTACAGTAAAAATCAGATCAGAGAGTAGCAATTTATAATAGAAATCAAATCAGAGAGTAGCGATTTATAATAGAAATCAGATCGGAGAGTAGCGATTTATAGTAGAAATTAGATAAGAGAGTAGTGGTTTACAGTAAAAATCAGATCAAAGACTAGCGATTTACAATAGAAATCAAATCAGAGAGTAGCGATTTACAGTGAAAATCAAACGAGAGAGTAGCGATTTACAATAGAAATCAGATCAGAAAGTAGCGACATTATTTATAGGAACCATATTTAGTCATAACGCCATTAAGTCGCAACGAGGTGAAAACACAATTCCCCCCCCTTTTTTTTTTTGTTTGTTCAGAACTTGTGCATGTCAGATCTACAACTGCAAGGACATCATCCTTAAGGTTGTAAGGTTAAATTCTGTAGATACATCTTGCACCCATGATTTTATATATATATATATATATATGCACTTAATGGGTTTTCCTAGTTTTTTTGTTAATACTGACCATACAGTATATACATATGTGCTTAATGGTTTTTTCAGGTATTTTTTGTTTTTTTTTTAAATTCTGACCATACAGTTGTAAACTATGTACTTAGTTTTATAGGGATTAACCCTTTAAGTATTGGATTATGACACATGGGTTTTTATAAAGTTCAAAAAAAATCAATGGTCCAAAATCTTTGTAAAATTTTAAGACTCCAAATATCTTTTTTTATCAAAAACACATGATCAAAGTGTGGATTCTTCATAAATTGACTATGCTCAATATATTTGTGGGGTCAGAAGTGCGAAAAACACCAAAAGAATAGAAAAACCCATCAAGCAGCACCTATGCTCTACTCTCTCTCTCTCTCTCTCTCTCTCTCTAGAGAGAGAGAGAGAGAGAGAGAGAGAGGTAGGTGCTTAATGAAATATGATTAATGATATGTGTTTAATTAATGGGGTTTTCAGTTTTTTTTTCACCGTACAGATGTAATCTATATACTTGATTTTATAGGGATCGGCTCTTGTAGTGTTCCATTCTAACACATGTCTGGGTTTTTATAAGGTTCAAATAATCAACGGTCTAAAATTTTTGAGGCTCCAAATATCATTTTTTTAATAAAAAGTGCATGATCCATGTGTGGATTTCTCGTAAATCGAACATGCCTAGCACATTTATGGTGTTGTAACTGCAAAACAAAAAAAACACCCTTAAAGCATAAAAACCCATTAAGCACGTATCATTAAACATATTTCATTAAGCACCTACCCAATTCTCTATATGTATATAGGGAAACAGGAATATTTTTATCAACCAAATATGTTTTCTGGTATGAATCAAGATTTTCATAGTTTTTTTGCAAATCTAACGATATATGCAGATCTATTCTACGTGGTCCATTTGCTAGGAATCAACTGATGGATCATCACAATCGGATCAAGAAATGCAATGTTTTATGCTTAAATATTTCTGAAAATTATAAGTGGCTGATTTTTAACCCTTAAAAGATCATTTTTATACATCGTAATTAGAGTCTATTTCTATAAAACCAAGTGTCTAGATAACATCCCATGAAATATTAAAAAAAAAAACCTATAAAAATCTTGGTTCATACCAATAAACATATTTGGTTTGTAAACAAATTTCAATGGAAAACCCATTAAGCACATATCATTAACCGTATTTCACCAAGTAGCTACGCTTTTCTGCCAATAAACACACACATATATATATATATATAGTAGCTGCCTACTACTCACTTGGCAAGATATAGCCATGGACGCACGTTGAACGTCCATCGTGTGTGCTGGGCGTTAAACTGGCCTTTAGTGGCACTTCAAAAGCACTACTAAACTCCTTTAGTGGCGCTTCAAAAGCACCGGTAAAAGTGTTTTTTTAATCATGCAAGACACTCACACGTCCACTTCTGTCCAGCTGAAAAGTGGGTAGGCAGCTACTACTTTCACAAACACACACACACACACACACACACACATATATATATATATATATATATATATATATATATATATATATATATATATATAGAGAGAGAGAGAGAGAGAGAGAGAGAGAGAGAGAGAGAGAGAGAGAGAGGGTTTTCCTTTGAACTGCTTGAATGTGCGGTGTAACACGGCGCATCTTTCTTTTCGAGAAAAAGAGAAGTAGCGATGATTTTGAACTGCTGCTAATTCTCTCTGGTGGTAAAAAAATGTAGACGCAGCGTCGCCGTTTATCTTCAAACACTTTACCTGTAGGCATTTGAGTTACTATCACGGTATTTGAGAGAACCAGGATGGAGGCAGCATTGTCTGCTGGGGAGTCTGAATGCGGTCAACCACCACCGTGGAGAGTAGGTGGTGTTCACTCGACAGGAGTAATTTTGGAGATTGCTTCCCCATGAACGTTATCCCAAATACCCAACGAAGTTTCATGGGCAAAGGTTGTGGAAAAAGGGAATAGGGCCATCAGGGAAGAGTCGGACAAGATTTGCTCTGAGCAAGTCCTATCTCTACCGCAAGTGATAATCCCTGCTAATCGATATGCTCAAGGCATTCACCATGTCGAGGGAGATGCTTTAATTCTCAAGGAAAATGATTGAGATCCCGCTTGACTTCACCCCAGTGACAAAGATCAACATAGTCATCGAGAAAGTCAGAACAATGCAACAAGAGGTGGTCTATGAGCGAAGCATTCAGTTTTATGGTCGTTAAGGTTTGATCGCCCACATATCCAATTGTTGCATATTCAAAGCTGCAGAACCGATAGCAGAGAACAAGAAGGATACATAGGGATGGAGCCAGGTAAGGATTTCAAAGAAACCAAGCAAGTAGATAGATTTGAGAGCTTGGGAATGGAAGTGGAGGAAGGGTCAGCCTGGATAGAAGTAGAAGGGAAGGAGAAAATTAAAGAAAGAGGCTCCAAGCAGCACAGTCAAGCCAGACAATAAGATATTATGGTGAAGGAAAATTCTCGGGCTGCTGTGATTGAGGGGAAGAGCAAATGGAAGAGTGCTGAATCGACCGTGTATAGAGGCAAGTAAGAACCTTCAATGGCGGAATGAGTACTGAGCCGAGTTCAACAAAGGTTGACAGACAGGAATCTTCAGGATACAACATGATCAAAGGGAGCAAAGGCCTCGTAAAGAGACACGTGGATGCTATCTAAGGTGGTAGAAGCTCCTTTGGAAGAAAGGAGCGATCTCAAGATGTATGATCCTAGCATGAGTGAGGGTGAAGTCATGTCAGGTACAGAGGCACCGTTAGGTGAGGAGACAAACAATCATCTATATCAAACCGAGGCATCATTGAGTAAACCAAAGAGAAGCAGAGCTTTGGTTGTTGTCCCGATGGGATTAGTTCCATCCCAACATGGGAAACAAGGTTAAGAGTGGGGTGTGTGTTCCAACAGATGAAGAATCTCCTTTAGTTCCCTCAAGCTTCTTGAATATTCTTAAGTGTAATAAAAGCAAAATGGCCAGGATCCAAATTCTGGTAGAAAGATAAAGATAATAGGCCTCCAATCAAAGCCTCTCTTTCAAAAAGAGAGGGGTCCAACCGCCCAAGGAGGTCTTGGAAGACATAAGTAATGTGGAAAAAGCCCAGAGATGGGAAAAGGCCGATGAGAATGGTGAAGACAAAGGGTCAAAAGACCACGAAGAAGACTAAAACAATCATAGGAAGTACAGGGCCGAAAGGTTCGTGATTAGACCCACATCCACTAGAGGTGTTCAGCTACCCGCAATCATCCCCAACAATGAAGATAGTAGCTTAGAACGTTAGGGGATTGGGGAAAAGATGAGCAATAATGCAGATTATTGTGGTACTTAAGAAGGATAAACATTGCTTTCTAGAGTCAAAAGTGATAGAAGATAAGGGTTGAAGATCACCACCAAATTCTCCCCTTGATGAAAGGGAACTTTCAAGCTACTCCCCACAGTAGGGTTATTTGTGTGTAGATTCCACAAGAGGTCAATTTAGAAGTCATTCTAGAGAATGATCAAATAATGATAATGATAGTGGAGTATAAAAATGAAACAATTATGATATCAGGAGTGTATGGGCAAAATGAAGCAGAGTGGCGTTGTATACTTTGGGACCTATTAAAGCAACACCCAAGAGATGTTCCATGGTTGATCCTTGAGGAGTGAAACACGACAAGATCCTGTTCAAAGTGAAAAGGCTCCACTACTAGTCATCCTAACCGAGATGAATTCAATGAGATGATATTGGCATTAGGCTTGATGGAATTCAATCAAGGCGATAATAAGATTACTTGGCAAAATAATCAAATTAGAGACAGGTTCAAGCCTGAAAAGCTGGACAGGCCGCTATCTAATGGGGAGTGGATATCCTTCTTCCCAAGATTGGATATGAGCCTTATCCCCAAGATGATGTTGGATCACGACGACCTATTGGTCTACCTCTACCCAGGTACGAATGCTCACTCCTCATTTAAATTCTTCAAATTTTGGACTATGAAGGAGTGATGTGTAGTGAGATCTTGCTGGGAATACCATGTTCAAGGATGCGCAATGCAGTTGTCGATAATGTCCCTTCTTGGATCCAAAAAATTAGTGAGGAATTTGCTACCTGTGAAAGATTAGCTGTAAGGCCAATGAATTTTATGAGAAAATTCAATGCATGATAAAAAAAAAATTGAAGAATAAATTTATATACCTATGTTGGTCTATACACACACACACACACACACACACACACACACACATATATATATATATATATATATATATATATATGAAACCCTAATACAAACATATATGTATATTAAAATAAATATATATCTATGCATATTATAATGCATTCTACATCGAAACCTTAAGTTTCATTCAAATGGCATAAAAATAAATAAATCGAATTTCAAATCAAAAAGTTTAAATGATTTAAAACCTTTTCACTTACGTAATTTGGCAATGAGTGTGTTTCTAAAAGAATTATGAGTTTTATCAAAATTGAAATTAAGCATTTCAAAAAAAAAATATGTATAGATATATTAATTTTAAAGTATAATTCTGTATGAAGCCAAAAGTCGAATTTGTGGGGATGTCTGGGATCGACCTGGAGAGCTCAGACCTAGACCCTAGCTGGGCGAGTTTGACCAGCTAGGGGGTTTGACCAGCTGGACGATGGCTCAACTGTAAATAACTCAGAAGATTTTAATGGACCTTGGGGCTCATTGGCCACAGGGGCGGCAACCCCATGTCACTTTTGAAAGATTTTAAAACTCAAAAGAAGGATGCAATCTCATTGGCCAGAGGGGGCCGACAACCCTAGGGCACACTTTGAAATTTTTCTAAAACCAAGAGGGCATTAAAGACCTAATGTAATGGCATTTTTGAAAGATTTTTAAAAGAATTCGAATAATAGAAGCTCATTGGGGGCGTGAGAGGCAAGCTTGAGATATTACAACCCTACCATGACCTAGATGGGTGTGGGCATGAAATAACCCCTAGTCATTCATTTTTCTGAGATCTAATCTCAGCCACACAAGTTTAAAACCCTAGCATATATAGGTTTTGAAGGAAGAGAGAGAAGGTCATTGTAAGGGGCAATTTCTTTGGAGCTCTCTCTCTCTCTCACCCTCCCAACCGAATATCATACTCCTCCTTCCTTGAAGACAAGGTGAGCATTATCTACAACTTCCATCCTTGTTTTGTGAGAATATATCAACATTTCCAATTTTACTTCATTTGAAAAGAAAGTGTATGTTGGTTTGTTTTGACCAAACATGAAACCAATTCCAACATATGATTTCTTCTTAAATGCATGATGAATTTTCAGTGGATTAGAAGTAATGGCTGCGTTCTTGATATGCTTTCACATGTTATTGGCACACACCCACACACATTTTTCATTTATGTCTTTCCTTTCCTTACCATGTGGTTCGACCCACGCCATGGTTGGGTGTCTCATGGCCTCTCTATGGTAGTGTAGGCCCCAAGCTCATGGGGTAAACCCTGTAGGGTGACTGGAATGCACCCTCTTAGTCGTGGGTACAAGGGGTGTCATTCCGACACCATGCCTTAAAAAAATGGATATGTATTTGCTTTTTTCTTTATTTTTCGGCTTCGGTTCTGTTGGGGGACTTTGACCAGGGTCTAAACCACGCAGTTCAGACCTGGTCAATCTACTCATACCAAAACACCCATGGTCTGGTCCATTCAGACCAGACCTGAGCGTTTGTTTTGCTCAACCGCATCCTCACCTAGCCGCTGGGCAGCTGCCTCTTGGTAGGCGCACCCACTCGAATGGGCCGAGCTGGGTGCAACCTAGGTGCATTCTGGAGCAACCCAGTATCCTGGCGTTGCTCAGAACTGGACTTGCCCGAGGTCTGAGTCCACTGTGGAACAGACCTGGGCGTCCTCTTGTCCAACCAAACCCCCTTTAGCCGCTGGGCGACTGCTTTGTGGTGGGTGCGCCCACTCGACTGGGCCAAGTTGGGTGCAGCCCAGGTGTGCCCTAGAGCAACCCAGCACCTTGGGGTCTACTCAGTGGCGAAAGTACCTGCATACGAAAAAATATATATACATATTAATGACAGCAGGCCAAGTTAAATCCTTTTTCAAGAAAAAAAAACCCATAGTCTCTTCTTTGCACCATGTTTTTTCCCACATTCTTGGGCTGAGCAAGTGTGCTCGGATAAGCTGGTCAGCGGGCTGACCATGCTGTGTGTGTCAGCTCAATTGTGGCAGCACTCGTGGCTGTCGGTTTAGCTGTTGGGCACTCCAGCTCCATGAGCCTGGACAAACTTCTCTTGCAAATTGCATGGCCCTCTTGTGGCACACTAGCCGACGGAGTTGGGCCTACATGTCAGACTAGACTAGGCTGTGTGCTAGCCCAACCATGAGCTGGTTACCTACCCAGTAGGGGCAGCAGATCGTACATTTACACAACCAGCTTCTGAGCTCCGCCTATGCGAAAACTGATAAGAACCAGTGTGATCTTTTGCATTAGGAAACTGACCATGGGTCAGCCCCTTCGCCAACCATAAATTCTAGTCCTTAGGAAACCGGGTTGACAGCACCTTAAGTGTTAGTTTCTCCCTGCAATTGCAGCCTTGTGTCAACACCATATGTACTGCAAAAGTTCTACAGTATTGTGCGGCATAGTAGCATACTTTGGGTTGCAATTTCTTGCTATTTTCCACTTGCTGGCAGCACCTCGTGTGCAACAAACTCCTTGTAGCAGTGTGCTAGCTGGCAGCACCTCATGCACAACAATTTTCTCGTAGCAATGTGCTTGTTGGCAGCAATTAGCAGGCTGTGTTTTTTCTACACACTTTGAGTGCACGACAGCAAATATTTTGCTGTGTTTTCTCTATGCAATTCACACATGTTGGCAACACATGGCTGCTGCAGATTTCTACACGTTTGACACCTTTGGGGTAGCACTATTAGCTGCTCGAATTATGACAGTAAGAACATAGTTGGACAGTATAGCAATTGTTAATACCCTGCACCTGTAAACTCGGTATAGCCGTATTTGTAGCTTGTCAAAATGGCCTAGTGCGAACACAATAAATTTTTTTATCATGATTGACTATGACACATCACATGCACTACTTGTCACCACTATGAACGGTCTATGATGAGCACTAGCCTAGGAGTTGTGATTTTTACATGTTTCATAAGTACATTGTTGTTACATACACTTCTACCACGAGCCTTATACGAATGTGTATTGGCCATAAAGGCATGCGAAAAATGGACATGGCTTGCTCAAAATTGACATGGTACATATAATTGCATTAAAAGAGAAGATGGGTTGGTTGCGCAGAATCATAAGGATATTAAAGTCACAACATTAGAACTTTTCAATAAATTGTTTAAAGCAGAAGTATCAGGGGCAAAGGGGATGAAAGTGTCTAATGAAGAAAACACAACTTTATGCTCCAGAGTGTCAGATACTAAAATTAAGTTTGCAATTTTCAACCTAGACCCAGATACTGCCCCAAGCCCTTGTTTTTCTAAACTTATTAGAATATTATAGAAAATGACATATGAAGAGCAGTCAGAGATGTATTTGCCAAAGGCAAACTGCTGAAAAGAATCAACTGCATGAAAATAACCATCACTCCGAAGGTCGAAGGGGCAACAAGACTAGATCAAATTCAGACCGATCAGTCTTTGAAACTTTATTGATATAATGGTAACAAGGGTGATAATATGACCCCAATTCTAAAGAAGATCATAAGTCACAACCAGAGGGCTTTTTTAAGGGATAGGCATATACAAGACAATATTCTTTTAGCACATGAAATGGTGAATTCATCGTCAGTTAGTAGAAAATGAATAGTGTTTTTTAAAATCAATCTGGTTCAGGTCGATTGGACCTTCTTGGAAAGGTCTCTGGAGTAATTTGGGTTTGCAGTGAAGTGGACGGAGATCATAATGTTGTGTGTGAAGACCCCATCATTCAATGTCATGATAAATGGGCAACCATCTAACCAGTTTTGGAATAGTAGGAGAATCAGGCAGAAGGATCTGATGTCTCCCTACTTATTCCATATAGTTATGGCACCATTGGCTAGAGGATGAGAGAGCCACTTGCCTAGTGAAAATTAAATCGTTCACATGGCACCATTCACTATAATCTGATAATGCATTGTTTTTTATAAGAGATCTATTCAAAAATTTGTCAATTGTGAGGGAATTTGAAAATGTGTCGGGGCTCAGTGTCAGCAAAAAGCAAACAATCCTTCTGTCTTTCCACCTAAGTGGTCAGTGAGTACAACAATTCAAGAGATGGAGTGGATGGAAGAGTGTACAATTGCAAATTCAGTACCTCAGGCTCCCCTTGTTCAAAAGAACAATGCAGAAAGGACATTGTGAGAAGCCAATTACAAAGTTTAGGACCAGACTGAAATTGTGGAATGCAAGCTACTCTCAATGGTGGGTAGAGTGCAACTCATTAGGTCAGTGCTTGTATCATTCATGATTTATTGGATGGGCTGTTTTAAGCTGCCAAACAGAGTTATCATGGAAATTGAAGGCATAATGAGAAACTTTCCTTGGCATGATAGTGAGGAGAAGATGTTGGATTTTAAATCCACCCAAAAACTAAAAGGACCGTCAAACATGTTCGCGCTAAATTGTTGAAAGCAAGAATAAAACCAAATCTTAATATGGAAGCGTACATGAATCCATTGATGCTCCGACAGATCGTTGACGGGTATGATCTTTCAGAACTTGTATACGTGGCCTTGCCTTTCTCTAAACCTTATGAGGGATAGACTGATTTCTCTTGTTGATGATGGAGAGCCTGAAAAAAAGGCCACTACATAAGGTTTGGGGACCATAACGTAATTGTAACCACCTGAGAGTCTATTTCCAATTCAACTCATCATAAAATTAAAAATTGACAAAAAAGAACATAAGAGGACTATTCACATAATAACACCACACCATATGAGATATCACATGACCCAACCAAATTAGTTCACATAAAGAGGGCCTAAAGTATAGACAACATATAATGTGTGACTCATTATATGTAGGCCCACACAATTTTTCTCAACAATCTCCCACTTGGGTCACATATGTAACCTTATAATTACACATTATAACCTTATGAGCTCAAAAACACTATCTTATCAATTTATATCTCTATCAATCCGGTTCATTGTTCATGTCAACATAGAACCAAAGCAGTCTTCATTATAAATAACATAATTGGACCCATCAATGATCACGTATATTGACATAACCAAATGACATGCATCAAGTATAAATGTGAAACATAAAAATTACATGTAATGTGATCCAAACATGCCTATTTTCAACTGGTCATTTCTTAAACTTTAGTGAGATCACAACATATGAGTACAGAATGAAACAAAAACTTTAACTTTATTCTGAAGTTGTAAAAGGAACTTTATTATATCATAGAACGTCCAAATACAAACTCCCACTAAACCTGCATATCATAAAATAATAAAACACCTATTCGAGCAGTATGCTCGTGAATGACCTTGAGTGACAAACCTTTAGTAAGCGGATCCACAATCATGAAATTTGTGCCAAAACATTTTAGTGATATCTGATAATTTTGCACTATTTCTTTAATAACAAGGAACTTAATGTCAATATACTTTGACTCCAATGAACTCCTGTTATTATTGGAATATAGTACTGCTGAATTATTGTCACAAAATAACTTTAGCGGTCTCTCAACATTATCTAAAATTCGCAGCCTGTGACAAAATTACGTATCCATATTTTATGATTGGATGTCTCATAATAGGCTATGAATTTTGCTATCAAGGTGAAAGAAGAAATGAGTGTCTAATTGACACTCTTTCAGGAAATAGCTTCTCTGATCAACAGAAAAACATAATTTGACATGGATTTATGATTGTCTTGGCATCCAATAAAGTCAGAATCAAAGTACCCAATGATCTTCAATTGATCTGACTTCCTATATGTGAGCATGTAACCTAAATGTCCATATTGCCTCAACTTTAACTGATTTTCTATCGCTTACATAGATGAATCTTTCAGCATCAATTGACATTTGACAACTTAGGCAACTCTACATAGACACACTTATCTGACGAGTAGCACCACAATCCATCCACCCAGTGTGTTTGGGTACAAAAGTTAAATTAACCTCAGAACAAATCAAAGCAAGGAATGCACCTTTCTTTTTACGCCAAGCATGATATATGGTACAATCTTTCTTCATGTGACCCTCCCCTTTGCAAAAGAAATAACTTGACTTTGGATTGTGATGTCTTTTCTGTTTCTTCTGCGATTGAGGGACCACTGCAGTTTTTTTGGTTCCTTTTTTTTCTTAAACTTGTCCTTAGAGGTTACTAGCAAATGAGCACTTTCTGTCTTATCTTGCTTCATCCTATCTTCTTCTTGCATACAGTGGAAAATGAGCTCATTAAGAGTCAATTTATCTTTTTGGCAGTTATAGCTGACCTTAAACTGGTTGTATTGTGCATGAAGGGATATGCAGAAAGAGATATCAAAACTAAGTACATGAGTAAGTCATCGGATAACTTTAACTTTAGTACCTTTAGTTTCGAAGCAAGATGTGACATTTTCATAATGTACTCCCTAATGTACTTTTTTCTTTTATACCTCATTGATACAAGACTCAAAAGAAGGGTGTTTGTCTCAACCTTTACATTTTTAGCAAAACACTTTTCAATTTCTTCAAGAAACCCTTTGGCATTAACCTATTCAGACAGTGTGCCTCTAAAGGATTCATGAATTACATGTTTCATGATAATGAAACTCATGCGATTGGATCGATCCCACTACTCGGAGTTCCTTTTGTCCTCAGTGGAACTCTTATCTGTAAGAGCAAGTGGTTGATCCTTTCATAGTGTAAGATCCAAATCTATATATCCGACAACAATCATAACGTTCTCTTTCCAGTTTTTGAAATTAGAACCATTCAAAACAGAGATGAAATTAATGTTTGCAAATATCGAAGAAGCAAAAGTATTAACTGAATCAAGAACAAAATAAACTCATGATTAACATACATTTTTACATGTATTGACATAAAATAACATATTTAAACTATGGTGAACCCCATCACAAGATACCCAATACAACATTGATATTTAAACTTTGGACAAAAATGCTAACTTTTAAGTGGTACTCTTAATACAATAATCAAATAGGGATAATTAATCCTATCAAACAACGAGTCTTTCTTTAGATTGGCTTGTTATTCACATAGAAAACCGTACAATTGCCTCATATTTATGACTAAAATTTTTATATATTTGGGATCGGCCAAATATTAATCTTTATTTGGGCCGATCACTATTCACATGAACGACAAACATATAAACATCATAGTATTCCAAAATGAGCTAATCTACACAATAGAGGTTACTTTGGCACTATATTGTTTCATTCAATTCAATTTAGAATATTGGACCCTTAATTTTGAAAAAAATACCATGGTTCACATACATTAATACATGCATATGAACAAAGAAAAACATAATCACAATCTGTATAGGGCCAAAAAATAACTGAATATGACCCTCTGAAGGGATCCTTAATGTATACCTAATAGTCTTAAAAATAATAAAGTCCTAATTTTTTTTATTTCAAGGCAGGTGCACGGGTCTGGCCCAACAATCTGCAGTCGGGTGCGAGCCCATGTAGTTAGGTCAGGTCTAACCTGGCTCGACCTGCACAACAGTGCCACCCAACTCGATTCAGCACAAAAAATCGAATGGGACTGAACCGGGTCAGCCAACCTCCCCACCTCGAATGTGACTCAAGCCGGCCCAGCCTTAGATTGGGTGTCGAACCCGACTCAGGTCACTTATGAGGCCCGTACTCAGTAAAACATATGACCGAAGTGGTCCTATTCATAGGTGTCGAATCCAATAATTGCTTTGATATCAATTGTTGAATTTTAAATCCACCGAAAAACTAAAAAGATCATCAAACATGTTCGCGCTAAATCGTTGAAAGTAAGACTGAAACCAAATCTTAATCCGAAAGCATACCTGAATTCATTGGTGCTCCGACAGATCTTTGACGAGTATGATCTTTCAGAACCTATATACATGGCCTTTGCCTTTCTCTAAACCTTATGAGAGATGGACTGATTTCTTTTGTTAATGATGGGGAGCCTGAAGAGAAGGCACTATATAAGGTTTGAAGATCATAACCTAATTGTAACTACCTGAGAGTCTATTTTCAATTCAGCCCATCATAGAAAAAGGCATAATAGGTCTTTTCACATAATAACACCACACCATATGAGATATCACATGACCCAACCAAATTAGATCACATAAAGAGGGCCTAAACCATAGACAACATATAATGTGTGACTTATCATATGTAGGCCCACGTGATTTTTTCCAACAGAAGAAACATTCTCACCTCCTAAATTGGTGCCAAGTTTAGATGCCAAAGCTAGATGAAGGTTTAGATATCAGAGATCTGGAGGAGATGAACATGACAAGCTTGGCCAAGTTAGCATTGAAGATGGGGTCAATTCAGAGGAACACATGGTATCATAGTACAAAATCACCTTATATATATCTATAGTCACAAGAATACGTAAACTAAAAATATGAGCACTAGTATGTGAATCACAATTTTTATGAATTTTTTATTCTTTTGTCTTGAATCAAACTCTATATATGTGATTTACATGCTTGGTTTCATAAGAACACGCTCTTGAATCATTAGATTTTGATGCATAAATGAGGTTCTTTTTATGACTTTAAAATCAATGGATCATATTCTTCATAAATATTCAATCATTCAAAAATCTTATTTTTCATCGAAAATACACAATCCAATGGTTAATTCCTAATAAATTCATCATGCCAAGCACATCCATATAGTTGGATTTGCAAAACAAGTGTTGGAAATGCCCATATTTTCAGTTCTCATGTTTTGGTTTTCATATTCTAGTGATTATATATATATATATATATATGACATAATAGAACGATGAACAAATTTTGGGCAAAAAAATGGTCTTTAGCAGCAGTCGGCCTTTTTTTTATGCATGGTGCATGGTTCAACACCAGAGGCATTCATTTACAAATTAAAATTAGAAAGAAAAAAATCTAAAATTATAAATATTACAACTACCCCCCACCCCCAAATTAACTGTTTATAACGGTTGAGAGGAGTTTTTTTTAGAAAAAATCAAAACTAGCCGTTTTATAACTGATACTGTTCATTGGACGGGTTGAAGCAGGTTTGCAGGTTGGTCCGGTCTGATTCACAGGTTAAATGGGTTTGGATAGTAACGGGTTTTTGGACCAAGGGGGTAAAACCGGCACAGACCACTACACGGTTCATGAGTTGGGCCTGAACTGTTACTGTAGTTCTTGAACCATGCATGTTTAAGTTTCAAGGGGCCCGTTTCGGTTTGAATAACGGGTAGAACCGGCCCAATAGCTACCTCTACTACCAACTATCATACGACAGGGTGCTTTTCACAAATCTCACCTTGCTAGAAAACAATACTTGGATCATGTATTTTTTATGAAAAACATGATTTTTATGCTTAAATATTATTTATGAAAAATTTAGACCATTAATCAATCAAGCATTTAGAACACATCTGTATCGTTAGATTTGAGAAACACAAAGAAAACTGTTTAGAAGCCGGTAATGATTGGAAGCGGATCAGGTCATGCTGAACATGAGCACTCAAAAGTTTAACAAAACCACGTGGCATTCATCCAAAATGCAAACAGACGGCCACGATGTCAGCATGAGCAAAAACGCTCATGTTCAGCATGACCTTCCGTAATGATTGGTGTAGGTACTATCTCTCTCCTGCTTTTTATGTATACACATTAATGATTGGTGTCCCCGAGGTACCTTGCCCTCTGAACTGTATCTCTGCCATTTTTGTCATCACACGCGCACTCACAGATAGGGGTGGCAATCGGGTCGGGTTGGCGGGTCAGCATACCTCAACACGAACCCAACCCGTTTATTAAATGGGTCGGGTGTGGCAAACACGAACCCGACCCATTTATTAAACGTGAACCCGACACGACACGGTTAACTCATTTAATAAACGGGTCAGGGTAATTGGGTTGGCAGGTTGATGGGCGGGTCGAGTCGGGTAAACGGGTTGGCAGGTGGGTTGGCGGGTCGGGTTTGGGTAAACGGGTTGACCCGCTCGCCTAACCCGTTTATTAAACGGGTCAGCCGGGTTGGCGGGTTGGCATACCCCTAACACAAACCTGACCCGTTTAATAAATGGGTTAGGCGGGTTGACCCGTTTATGACACGAACCCATTTAAGCCAAACCCGAACCCGCCTAAGAAGCGGGTTGGTGGGTCGTGTTAAAAATTGCCACCCCTACTCATAGAGACAAACAGAGTACAGCAAAAAGGGCTACTGCTATTGTGTGGGGGCAGCATGCTTGTGCACCTACTGATCACGTGAATAGGGATGGCAATCGGGTCGGGTTGGCATACCTCAACTCGAACCCGACCCATTTATTAAATGGGTCGGCTGTGGCAAACACGAACCCGACCCATTTATTAAACGGATAACCTGACACAACCCGCCAACCCGCTTAATAAACTGGTTGGGTCGGGTAAACGGGTTGGCAGGTTAGCGGGTCAGGTTCGCAGGCGGGTTGGCGAGTCAGGTTGGCGGGTTGACCCACCCGCCTAACCCATTTATTAAACGGGTCAGCCGGGTTGGCATACCCCTAACACGAACCCGACCCATTTAATAAATGGGTTAGGCGGATCGACCCGTTTATTAAACGGGGTTCGTTTTTGCCCAACCCGAATCGGCCTAAGAGGCGGGTTGGGTTGGCGGGTCGTGTCAGGTTTTGCCACCCCTACACGTGAAGACATCAATTTATGAGAAACATGGATCCAACAATCAGTGCGATCACCTTCCAAGTATCTTCCTCTTCACAGGAGGTTGTATGTCAATTTTAAAAGGAGAGCAGATTTACTACTTTGTGCATTTTTTAGGAAAAATCTTGGCAATAACAAATAAATTTAAAAATATAAAAAAACTTATTTATAAAAAATATAAATAAATATATTTAAAAAAATAAAAAACACATGTTTTTCAGGATAAATAGCTGATAAAAACATAAACGTTTAAAATGTGATAATTATGTTTTTGATGAAAAAACTTGTGAGAAATTGGCTTTTTTAACTTTGGGGTAATTTCTTGCTAGATTTTCATAAATCTCGTGAGTTGTCACTATGTATGAAATTGTGTGCACTTGTAATGGAGAAAATGACATTTCTTTGCAATATCATGACGGGTCATTTATTCCCTCAGCCAACGTAACAGGATTCATGCAGATTGGATCTGGCTCAACCATAAAACCCTCTGAATGCCTCATAAAGATCCAGACCTTAAATTTAAGGCAAATTCACGAGAAGTATCCCATGGTGAATGGATCAGATGGGGAAAAACACCAGAGTGATGATCCGGACCCGGTCTCATATTGCTATGTTTCGACTGAACCATGGGTTCCGAGAATTGTTCACGCAGAGTCCACTTTCCCAAGTTCGGCTTTTGAAAATCCTTGTTTGGTTACTAGTATGAGGTATAGAAATTGGGCAGTTGTACAACTACGGACACCAAGGTGTTGGTTTATGCCATAGTCACAAATCTTGTTGCGGACTAAAAATCTCATGATATTCTGAAAAAAATGGGTTTTTCTTGAGAAAATCTCAAAAAATTAGTATATAAAAAGAAATAATATATACAAAATAAAAATACAATATAAACATTGCGAATACTAGACAATTAACAAGCATTTTTATCATGTCAATATCAGGTTAAAACCACGATATTTTGAAAAGAAGCAATATTTTGAAAATATCAAAATTTGTAATTAAGTCATGATAATAACAAAATATTTTCGTGAACATGTTCTGGACTTAGAGACATGTTAACATTGACTTTCAGTCACAAGATATTGTGACCCAAATGAAACAAAAAAGACAAGCCTTGATCATTTGATGCACCCAGTTGCACCAAGTTTGGGCATTTTCGAAATTAACAGAATATAAGGATTCGTTTTTTTGGGAAAAAACTTCCATTAATTGTAAGTAGCAGTTGGTCTTTACATGTTTGGTTGAATTCAAATGTGATTTAAAATCTCATGCAAATGAGAGAATATGAATCTCATTTTCACAATTAACCAAACATGTGATTTGGAATCTCATGCAAATGAGAGAATGAATCTCGTTTTGCACATATAACCAAACATGTGGTTTGGAATCTCATGCAAATAAGAAAAGGAATGTGATTTGAAATCACATTTGAAGTGATTCTAAATCACATGGTGGAATATGTGATTTGAAATCATATGACTTTCAAACCACATTTGATTCCATCTCACGTGATTCATTCCAAATCACATGAAATGCAACCAAACATACCTAGCAGACTTGTTTTTCGCGAATTGTTTTTCTTCATGAAATCACTATGGAAAAAAAGTGGCATTTTAGCCTTGATCATGTTGGAAGCAATGGCAGAAGTTTAAAATGGGAAAATAACAGCAGTGAAATTCTCATGACCAATTAGGATTTTTTTATCACATTTTTAATTGACAAAAATAAATAAATTAGATTATATTAAAATAAAATAATCAGTTTTCCCTTGAGAAATAGATGTCAATAACGAAAATACCACTATAAGATCACAATAGTTTTTTATTAATTAGAATGATAAAAATCATGATATTTTGGTTGTCTAAAATGGTGGCCAATGTTTTTTGATATTTTGAAAATATCATTGTTGTTTTTAAATCATAAATATATATTTCTTAGATGTTCACTAATTACTTTACTCTTTGTTGGTGCGTCTCTTCGTATGTGTTGTCCGGAAAGAGGACTCAATGATTATTCGTTCACCGAAACCAAAAGTGAAGATTTTGGTGGATAGGGATCCCATAAAAACTTCATTCGAGGAATGGGCTAGACCCGACCATTTCTCAAGGATAATAGCTAAGGGCCCTGATACTACCAATTGGATCTGAAACCTACATGTTGATGCTCATGATTTTGATAGCCATACCAGTGATTTGGAGGAGATCTCTGAAAAGTATTTAATGCTCATTTCGGTCAACTATCCATCATCTTAATTTCTTTGTCTGAGTGTCATGTATTTCCATGGAGCCCGTTTTTCCAATTATGAAGCATGGCTGAGTGACCCTACTCACAAGTAAAGAGATCTATTCATTAATAAGAAAGAACATGAACAATGATTGGATTGATGATCAAATAGAATACTGAAGAGTGATTTGATTGATGATGAAGAGAATTTTTAGTTTAGTTCTCCACCTTAACGACAGAAAAAAAGATTGATCAAATTCTATTGAGTCTGACTCATAGTGATCATTTATCAAAGAATGACTATGGTTATCAAATGATTGAACAACCAGGATCCATTTGCTTACGATACTTAGTTGACATTCATAAAAAGTATCTAATGAATTATGAATTTAATAGATCCTGTTAATTGGCAGAATGATGAATATCCCTTGCTCATTACTGACAATTAATTATTCACAACCCCGTGTGGAGCTAATAGTTCTCATTTCCCATCTCATGGAAAACCATTTTCGCTCCGTTTAGCCCTACTCCCTTCTAAGGGTATTTTAGTAATAGGATTTATAGGAAATGGATGATCATATTTTGTCAAATACCAAGTGATTTGATTGATGATGAAGAAAGAGAATTCTTAGTTCAGTTCTCCACCTTAACGATAGAAAGAAAGATTAATCAAATTCTATTGAATCTTATTCATAGTGATCATTTATCAAATAATGACTCCAAAGAAAAACCTCCTCATCATCGACAACACATTAGCTGACCTAGTACCGTTACCAGTTAGTGGTATGAAACTCGTTTTAGAAATCATAAAGAAAATTATCAATTGTTTTAGAAACTAGTTCTTATTATTTGAGAAATGTGTACCATCTTATGTAGAAACATGATCTATTATATTATAAATGAGTATCAACAATTTCATTTTACCAAGTCACTATTTTATTAAGATTTTTAAATATTATAATTCATAAAAATGTATTATACAATGATAATTGATTATATATGTATATTTTAACTATTTTAATTTATAAATATTTTTTATGAAAATATATATTTTGTATCAACTTTTCAAAATTTCATTCCAATTCTCTTAGAAATTGTATCAATGTTAAAAACTCATATCGATATTTTTCAAATTTGTATTAATACTTGTTTCAAATTAAAACATATCTAAAACTTTTTAAGTAGTCATGTACTTGTACCCTGTACCCATACTATGTACTATGTACCACTATCAGTACCTGTACGTAGGGATGGCAGTGGACCGAGGGAAACGGGTCTCCGCCCCTCCTCACCCCGTTTGGACCAGAGATGAAGGGCATGAAACAGGTATGGAGGTGGGGATGGACTTACGCTTTCCCCCCCACCTCGCCTTGATCCCTACCTTGCCGTGCACTGCCTCATCCCCAATCTTTCTAAGGGATGACAATAGACAGAGGGGAAACGGGGCCCCGCCCTGCCTCATCCTTGTTTGGATCAGGAATGGAGGACATAAAATGGGGATGGAGGTTAAAATCCATCCCTGCACAGGGATGGAGGTGGGGGATGGAGGTTCGGGTTTTGAGATGAGACGGGGGTGGAGACCTTGTCCCCCTTCCCCGCCCTGGTCCATTGCCATCCCTACCAGTACCCATTTTTAGCAATTATGGGTAAAACCCTTGAGGTCCTCCTTGTTAAGGTTGCAAATCGTTGAGATATGAGATGAGGATTTTGCAATTTTTGGTTGTCCTAGATCCAAACAGAAACAACTCCCTAGTATATTTTCTTATTGAAATCTGAACCGTTTGCAACCCTACATGAGCCCACAGGAGAATACACCCACATTCAACCTTGTGTAGAAGCAGGTTACAGTTGTCGCTCATGTGCAATTTCTTCAAAGAAGGCTGGTGCTCTCTCTCTCTCTCATGGGGATACCTATGGAATTTTATATTGACATCGAGTTTATGCATTTGGAAAAGTAGAATCTGCCACTTGTAAGAGGTGATAGTATCTAATTTCAGCATGAAATGATAGTTACAAAATCCAGGATTGTGTGAGTATAAAGAGGTGACACTTTCACTTTCATTCTCAAATGCATAAACATTCATCCCAGCTACCAATTTCTAAACATCCACCACCAAAGTAATTTTACCAAGTTTTTATCAAATACATAAAATCATATCCCTACCAATTTTCTAAAAGTCACTCTCATGTTTTAACATGTCAAGTGAGCCCCTGTGGAAGGGTGCTTGTTTCCTCTTTTTTTTTTTAGAAAATGATCATGGAAAACTAAATGACAAGGATAACATGTTTGATATTGTTAGAAAGATAAAAAGGTCCCTAGGAAAACTGTTGGTTCAGCTAGAGCAACACCAAATCTCAGAAAAGGGCCTTATCTCACAATGATGAGTTTTCTCACACAACAATGGACAAAAGTTGGGAACTATATATTTTTCCAAACCACCATTCCAACTTGTAGGGTTATCCTATGGCTCTAAAATATAACCTTGAAAAACTACATAAAAAATCATAATAATTACAAAAAATGATCGTAACAATTTTGCAAGTTCTTAATTTTTTGGACACTACTTTTACCCCTCACTACTGTGATTTTTTTTTTCGCAGGTCACAGCATTAAAAGTTGATGGACTTGCGAAACTCGTCAACAAAATCACAACTAATATTACAAAAATCTTTTATCTTTCAAAATTCCAAAAGAGTACCTCATGAAGTATTGCAAAATTATTAAAAAGTTGCGAAAGTCCTATATTGTGAAATTCTCAAGGAGTATCGCAATGGTATTGCAAATTTTATTTTCCTTGCGAAATTCCTATCTATATAAATGATGCTTCAATTTTCAAACCTTTATTTGTATGTAAATACCGTATTTTTGCAGCCTAGGACTCTTTTGGTCCCCAATCGGTGGTCCCTAATCCTTCTGGTGATATTTCGATGACATTCTGTCTTTGCAAAAATTTCTCATCGATGGCGGTTCATTGACAATGGTTCACGGATAGTGGAAAACCTAGAAAGCATGGGCGACACTTCATCAACGATGTGTTTTTCCTATAAAAGCATGGGTGATATGTTATCGACGATGAGTTTTTTTGGTAAAAGCATCAGCGGTAAGAAGATCGACAATACTTCATCAATGATAAGTGTTTTTGGTAAAAGTATCAGTGGTAAAAAGATCGACAACACTTCATCAACGATGAGATTTTTTGATAAAATCATCGGGGGTGAAAAGATAAGCGGTACTTCATCGACAGTGAGTTTTTTCAACAAAAGCATCAACGGTGAGATTTTATCGTATGCGTGAGATAAGAAACCAAAAGTATACGAGTTGTTCGTGAGTGCAAAAGTTGATCGACTAAAAATCTTTTCTCATCATAGAGAACATGAAGGATAATGATGCAGAATTGATGGGGGGCCTATGCTCTAATGAATTGTGAGTCCCCAAGATGTGTTAGACGAAAATGATGTTTTCTCTCCATATTGTATGAGCGACTTTATTCTGTAAAAGAATGAAATTAATACAATGTATAAGCAACTTGATTTTGTGAAAGAATGAAATGAATGCAATGTATAAGTGACTTCATTTAATTTGTAAAAGAATGAAATGAATGCAATATATGAGCGACTTTATTTTTGTGAAAAATGATGTTTCATTTCTCAACCATTTTTTTGCATCTAAATGCCTTATTTTGGCAAACCTTAAATTTCAGCCCTCTTCTAACAATTTTTCAAAAAATCTTTCACAAATGGTGGAGGCAAATAAGAAATTTTGCAAGAAAAAAGAATTTTGCAACCCCATACAAAATTCCTCATGATTTTTTATCTATAGTACAAAAATCTTGACACTACTTGTGAAGTTCGTCAAGAGTTTCACATTATTCGTTGCAAAATTCTTGAAAAGTTTTTTAGCGCATGAAATTAATGACACATTAAATGCAATGTTTCATTTTCGACAAAACACAAATCGACAATACTTCATCGATGATACTTCATCTTGTCGTTATTTTTGACCTAGAAAATGAAGGAATAAAAAAAACAAAGATTATAGACAAAAATATATTTTCAATGATATTTTATTTACTGAAAAATGATACAAAAACACTAAGATACAACCTTGAGAACATTCCTAAAATAGGAGATAAACAAGTACAATTGTGCCTATCCCGGTGATTATATGCTATTTTATGGCTATTTGTGCCAGGAATTCAAAAAATAAGAAAAAATAATAGAGTAAGATTAAAATGTTAACTTTCCGATGCCTCCAAGATCACATCAATATGATGAAAAGTTGAAAAGAAATGCATTATGGATTAAAAACGGTTTGATTGTAACAATCAGCTTTCTATTCCGGTTTTGGATCTCAGAAACAAGAACCTTAGGGGGGGTTTCGGTTCTAACTCAAAATAAGAAAGTTTGAAATATATGTCTTAGCTTTTCAACGGCTATAAAAATATAGTTTTTTTAGTGTCTTATGACTAAGATACAGATCTGAGAATAAAAGTTGTTTTGCATATTCTTGAGAAAACACTACAAAAAAGAACCTTTAGTGACGACTTCAGACTGTCACTTAAAAGGTTGGAGACGTCATTATAAATAATAGTGACAGCTTAGTATCTGGTTGCTATTACTTATAGTGACGAATGGTTGGTTACTAATTCCTTGTTGAAACGTCACTATAGGTCCACAAGTGATGTCATGGCTTGAACCTTGGCTATGTTCAATCTTCATTCAGCATCTCGATTGATGAAAATGCATGTGGACCCCACTCTCATTGTAGCCAAGCAGGAGGCACAGTTCCCAAGTGTGATGTGCGGTGGAGATTGAATATAAACATTGATCAGTTATATACAATATGGTCTAATAATCTTCTCTTTGATGGACAACCCGCTCTTGCAACCGGATGTGCCCTCCCAAGATTCCAGAATTTAAAGTTTAAACCAATGTTGTCCGAATCGTTGCGGACCAGTGATTCATCTGATTCTGATTCTAAACTGAATCGAGCTAGATCGGCCAGTTTTTAACCAGAAAATGATACTGTCCAGAAAATATTAAAAATTATTTAAAACCCTTTTAAAAAAATTATTAAAAAAAAAACGATTCAGCCTGTGTCGTATCGTTTTTTTGCCGACACTATACAAATTGTCCGAATCAGGGCAACCATACTGACAACATTGCTTAAACCCAAGGAATCGAATAAGGCCAGCCCCCGGTCGAGCCCACTTTGGGTGCAAGTATCTTTGTATATCAAAAGCAACTAAGGATTACCAACGGGCTCTGCTTGTCTGGTAGGAGCAGCTAGTGCACATCACTTTGTGTTGGGACGTTGCAGGTTCAAAACCCAATTGATATAGTTGTATAACTGGTAGGGGTCTGCCTAAACCCAGCTTGCCTTTAAAAAAAATAAAAAAGCAACTAAGGGGGGCATTGTTTAAGCATATGGCTCAATGGCAGCAGCCATATGTGGTTATTGGTCAGAGGATATGAGGTCTGCTCAAGTTTGATCATAGTTGCAGTACATGAATTTAAATTGCATGATTAAACAAAGAATTACATGATTAAAAAGGATTTGGATAAAAAAAAAAGGCAACTAAAAAGAGGGGCATAAAATAAGTTATCTAATGTGTGTGGGTTTGAATCTTCTTTGTTTTTGTAAAGATGAGGTAAAAAAAAACATGCAAATGAGTTTTTTCCTTAAAAATTAATTGGGGATTCAAATCGAAGGCTCAATGTATGGAGACTTAGCCACACTCTTAGGGGCCGTAAATGCCGTGGCTAGGACCCTCACTGGCCTTCCAAGACCTATTCTGAGCTTCGGCTTATGCAAGGAGGTAGCACCTACGGGATTCAAACCCCAACTAGTGTGTGACAGCCAAGGCTCGCTCCATCTAGGCTAACCCTAAAAGATAAGAATTTATGTACCTACCAATGGGCTCCGCTTATTTGGTAGGAGTTGTTAGTGCACGTCACCATGTGTTGGGACGTTGCAAGTTCAAAACCCAATGGTATGTTGTGTAACTGCTGGGTTCTGCTTAAACCCCAACTTGTCTTTCAGATAAAAAAAAAAAGAATTTATGGGCCTTGTCTGGTAGGAGCATCTAGTGCACGTCACCTTGTGTTGGGACATTGCAAGTTCAAATCCCAATGATATCGTTGTATAACCGGTAGGGGTCTGCTAACCTCAGCTAGCCTTTAAAAATAAAATAAAAATTATGAACCTTTAAAAATGTCAAACTCAACAGACATTCTAACCACAGAAAGCTTAACCTCCCTTCCACCGACCTACAAGGTTTTGGTGAAAAGCTCTACTGTCAAGTCAAAGTTCAATTGGTATATGTATAAGGTACTTTAAGGTAAGTCTTTACAGAATAAACCTGCCATATATACAACAAATTGACAGAATGCTAGGTAAGAAATAACTCATTTAATTATCACCGACAACTAGGACCTGTAAACGAGCCCAATAAATCGAGCTTGAGTTGATTTGTTCATGAAGAATACACATTGTTTCAAAGCTGAAACTAATAGGATTTGAACTTTAAATCTATTGAGCGAGTAGAGCTCGAGCTGTCTTGTTTATGAAAAAAATTATTATTTTAAAGCTACTAATAACATGATTAAACTCTAAACTTATTGCTTGCAAGCCAAACACTTCAACCATTAATTTTGCACTGAGCCTCTGAAGTAAAATACATCTAAAACATAATGAATACTACTTAGCGAGTCGAAACATGGTGTTAAGCTTGCTGAGCTTATTTTACAAGTTTAAACAAGCTCTTTATGAGCCGAGAATGATTTGAGCATACTGATCATCTAATTTTCTGACCTACCACCAACACCAGTTCAGAGATGGAGGACAAGAAACGGGGATGGACTTATGCTTTCTCCTGCCTCACCCCGTTTCCGTCTCGATCCCCGCCTTACCCCACCCCGTCTCCTCCCCAATCCTTCTTTAGGGATGGCAATGGACTGAAGGGAAACGAGCCCTGTCCCGCCTTATCTTGTTTGGACCAGGCATGGAGGACATGAAACGGAGATGGAGGTGAGAATGAAAGTTAAAATCAAAACCCTATATCCGGTCACATCACAAACCTTTCTACTTGTATGCACCAAACACCTTTAAGGGTGTCAACGGGTCAGGTTTACCCGAACTCGACCCGAACCAAACCCTATAGCATCTGGGTATCTTGATAAATAATAAGACCTGGCTTCAGACCCGAAGATCCGATTAATACATGGACCCGGGTATAATTTGTGAAATTTATACCAGATCTGGATCCGACCCGAGTTCCAATTAAGACCCCCAAATTTTGAATGTAAAAATGATAAACAATATGGTTTTACTGGGTATGGTCCGGGTCTGGTTCATTTTATTTTTATCAGGTCCAGGTGTAATTTTTATTATAGTGGACCCGATTAGACCCAGGTTCAGAACCCAATACCATACCCGAAAATAAGGGTTCCACCTAGATCCGAACCAAACCCAACCTGTTGACAACCCCAGATATCTTCATCATACGTCCAAAATGAGCTAAACTACGCAATGGATTCATTCCATAGTTCGTTTAATTAAACTTTGAATGTGATTTTCGAACAGTCTAGAGACAAGGGTATGTTTATTCATGGTGTGTTTTAGAAGGCGTGCGAGAGAGAGAAAGAGAGAGAGAGACGAACTATAACCATCAACATTATGAAACAGGTTCAACCAACATTGAACCGGTCGGACAACCAAAAAGGCCCAAGACATGCCAAGGAGCCCCAAAAAAGAAAAAAGAAAAAAGAAAAAAGAAAAACAAGATACAAATACAGTTAGTCGACGAGCATCACCCTGGATCATGAGGGGGCCATGGTGACACATTGCGCTGAAGATCAGAGATGCTGATGCGCAGAATGGCGTACACGTTCGCCAAAATAAGGTTCACCAGTTTATTGAACACTGTCGAAATATGTCAAAAAATAGCGTTGTTGCGAGTCATCCATACGGCCCACCAGGACGAGAGAAGCCAAGTTCGCCAAATAATTCGTCATTTATTGCAATGATGAACTGGCTGGGGACCCCACAACAAATCATTGGTGAATGATTCCTGGCACACGCTGACCCCCGGCTTATTCCAGATCACCTTAAAGATGTTTTAAAAAATAATGCACTCCCAAAAAAGGTGAAACACAAATTCTTCAATCGTCTCGCACAACACACACATTTACTCGACAGATGAAATCCGATGGATTTGAGGAAGTTGTCAGTCTGCACCCGATTGTGTAAGATTAGCCAAGCCAGGAAACGTGATCTAGGAGTCAGTCCCTTGCCCCAAATGAGGCTCGCCGGGAACTGGACCACCCCCAAAGGAAGGAGAGCGAGGTAGCATTCTTTTGAGCGGAAAGATCCATTCGGAGCAAAGTTGCATTCAAAGAACTGAGACTACGAGTCAACATTTCCATTATTTGAAAGAACCGCAGACCATGCTTAGATCCATGATGAAACGAAGCTTTGACATGGTTCGTTGACGCACGCTTGTAGCCTCCACCAATGATTCCACACCCCCGTATTTAGCTAGAAGAACGCTTGCACACGGGGACCCAGGTTGGTGCGCAAGCCAGCTCTGCTTCACGATAAGTATCATACTCCTCAGCCTGAGATCCTTGATTCTCAAACCCCCCTATATAGAGGAAGTCAAAGGGTGTCCCACCCTATCAGGTGGCGCTTGTTGTTGGGACCTCGCACAGACCACAAGAAGTTTGCCACTACCCAAGCTAGCTCTTACTAACCCCATAGGCATTAGGAACATAGACATAAAAAATTCTGGCATAGCATTAAGAACGTGCTTGATGAGAGTTAGTCTACCAGCAATGGAAAGGTAGGAAGCTTGCCAGCCCGATATTTTATTCTGAACCCTTTGAAGAGTAGCGCTCCAGGTTGCCGTTGTTACACGACTGAGCTGAAGCGGCAGACCTAGATAAGAAAAAGAGTTTTTCGATACCGAACACCCAAATATCCGTTGGCCCATGGACAACATTGATGGAGAGACATTTACCATGGACAGACAACACTTATCATAGTTCATGGATAGACCTGACATCGATAGGAAAAAAAGAAGGACAAGCTTGAATCTTAACATTTGTTGGATGGAAGTCCTTCCGAAGATAATTATATCATCGACGTAGGTCAGGATCTGACTACGACACTCTTGTATATCGAGAGGCTCAATTAGACCACACTCTACTGCCCTCTTAACCAAAACGACAAGGCCTTCAGAGACGACGTTGAAGAGTAACAGAGACAGGAAACATCCTTGCCAAAGACCACGACCAAGTTTGAACTGTTTTCCCTTGACCTCATTGATCTGAATCTGTGACTGGGCATTGGTTACCAGCTCATGCACCCAGCTAGAGAAACGCCTATCGAAGTCCAAGTTTTCCAACATGTTGAAGAGGAACGACCAATAAACCGAGTCGTAGGCTTTATGAAAGTCAAGCTTAAGAGTGAAGAAAGCCCCCCCCAGATCTTGAGAGAGTGCAACACTTCTGTAGCCAAAATGAAGAAATGTTGAAGCTTTTTATTAGGAATGAAGGCGAATTGAGCCTCCAAAAAAATCCTAGGAGCGACTGACCACATCTTATTAGCCAATACCTTGGCGATAATGCGATATAAACCCCCTAACACTGATATAGGGAGAAACCGCGAGATGTTTGATGTGACTTTCTCCTTAGGAATAAGCGGCATAATGGCTAGGTGAGAATGAACCGGCAATCAGTCATTGCGATAAAACTCAACGAAGACACTAAGAATGTCACTCTTAACGCATTGCCAAAATATGCGAAAGAAATCCACCGGATACCCATCAAATCCTGAAGCCTTCCACCTAGACAAATCCTGTACCGCCGAGAAGATTTCTTCTTCGGTGAACAACCCCTGAATCGAGTTGGAGAGTGCCCGATCCATGGATAAAAATAAAACCGTACCCATATAGCCACCTGCAACTTGGTTGTAGGAATACAGGTTAGAGAAATAGTTGGTGACAACATATAGTACCTGATCGCCCGAGAAGGAGACACCGTTGATATACATAGAATGAATCGCATGTCTTTGATGCCTATGAGATGTTAAAGAATGAAAGAACCTTGTGTTCCCGTCACCCGCTTTAAGCCAAGTCACCCTTGACCGCTGCTTCTAGCGAATCTTATCCTTTAGATGCCAAGATTGCAATAAAAGAGTCAGCTTGGCTGATCTAGCATTGAGGCTTTCAATATCTGATGCATTCATATAGGTCGTATCCAAGAGAGACTGATTGATAGAAGACAGTTTGCGCTCCCAATCCCCCATATTTTGGAATTTGCTTATTTTATTGGAGATAAGCCAAGATTTGATGTCGCAGGATAAGCGAAAAAGCTTAACCATGCATCGTGTAGCCGCCCGGACTGCATAGCATGGTCTACTCCAAGTTTATTGGACTAACGACTCGAAACCCGCCTCCTTAAGCCACCATTGCTCAAATCTGAAGGTTTTGTCGCCGATGAAGCCTTGGCTCCATCGGATAACAATCTGACTATGGTCCGAGATGGATGGTGAAAGTAGGCAACATAAAATGTCATTAATAGAGCTTAGCAGATCCGACGAAACAAGCACCCTGTCTAGCAGACAAAAGCACGGTCTAGATTGTCGATTGGTCCAAGAGAAAGCTTCACCTACATGGGGAATGTGGTATAGCCGATTCATCTGAATAAAGTTTTGAAAGTCCCTCATTGAAGCCGAGTAGGTTACCAGAATGCTTGAGTCAATAGGTGACAGAAGGCAGTTGTAATCTCCCATGATAATATGTTGGTCCCTGAATGAAGCAATGACTCTATTCAAGTCCGACCAAAACTCCTCTTGGCAGCTTTGGCGGTGGGGACCGTATACCATTGTGACCACAGCTGGAGTCATCTTTGGCGGTAGGGGAAGAGCGATGGATATGGAAAATGCTCCTTCATCCACCCATTGTAAGGCTAGAGAATGCTTCTCGAGGATGAAGAGGCCTCCCGCATATTAAATCACAGGCTTGAAGAAGAAATCTGCACCACGCCAGATTTTGGAGACGACGGAGCTTGAGATATCCGCCATCTTTGTTTCATAAAGTGCAATCATATTGAGCTTTTCTTAACAGATCCAACTTGCTAGGAAAAGATGCTTGGAGGGGAAACTCAGTCCCCGAATATTCCAACACAAGATCTTCATAAGTGGAAGTCCGAAAATCCCCGAGGAGTGCAGATCCTCACAGACCGCCTAGGAGAAACCCCAGACTCGTCGGATGGAGATAGCGAAGGCCGACGATGCCTCCTTATTGGGAGACCACCCCGCCCAGTTTGAGATAACCCTCCGACTGAAGGAGATTGGGTGCTGACGTTCGTGATACGCCAATCATCCACGACCAAGGTCGATAAATGATCTGCGATCACAGCCAAGGACTCACGCATAACAGAATCGACGCTGAGTAACTGAGGTTGGGTAAGCGCTAGGTCGAGACGCTGAGCTGCTTCATCCACGGACAAACTCATAATTGATGAAAGATGACCACTCATAGAGGGCGAACCCGCAAGTGACAGATAGACCGAGTTTGGGGACCCCCCGTGGCCATCGAAGTCGCCCTCACAGATGAAAGAGGTGTTGTCCAATGCAGATGGAGCCCTGCAATACACGGCTAATAGAGGTGTACTTACAAAACTATTGGAGACCAGACGAAGCAGACAAACGATGCAATTGTCTTTGATAGACGAAACCAAGGCTGAAAGACCATCAACTAGCTTGCAGAAAAACATTGCCGGACCAAGACTCCAATAATAGGCGACCTATTGGTCTGAGCAAGAAACAAAGCTTTCAAAAGATGAGACCTCTTCCGTGTGAAAGGCCCAATCTCAGACCCTCCATTGGTCATAGCAAACAAAATTGAGGATGCTGCAACTACAGAGAGGCCGAGAGAATCCTTAGGCACCATGGTGACCCCTGACGATCCCTGATGCCCATCAACCTTGGAGTAGGGATCAACCAAATAGATCTGCAACATCGGAACCTGAGACTCAGACCACCAGGATTCCCATGACGCAAGCATCTTCCTGACAGAGGCAAAGATGCCTCGTTACACCCGCCATTCCACCTGATAGCCCGCTCGACTCTGAACGATGAACCCAGAAAGGATGAGACTGCATATGATGATGATGGTGGTCTCTCACCCCGAGTCTGCAAAAAGCCCCATGCCGACACAAAGGCACAGACACTGCCAAGCAACCGAGGTAGCCCGTACGCCAACGCCCCCATAGGAGAGCATAATGACAACAAAGGACAAAGAAAACCCCCGCTCGCCCACGAGGACCCCGCGGCGTTGGTAAAGGGCCCCACTCTAGCCAGTGGATGCCATATGACTCGATACCCGAGTGGCCAACCCGGCCACCAAAACAAGGAGAGGCGAGATCTCGACATAGGAATCGAGGAGAGCTCGCCTGCCTTACCTCTGGCCTTAACATCTCCTCGAAAATCGAAAAAGGTGAAAGAAGAGAAATAGTAACTCCGCTGAAAAGAAAAAGACGAATTAATCGCAGGCACCCCAGAGCACGCAACTTGTACCCCCGAGCTCCGTCGAATAAAGAAAGATGAATTAATTGCAGGCACCCCGGAGCACGCAGCCTGCACCCCCGAGCTGCAAAAATCACCTAAAGAAGAGCTCTCAAAGACGACGACGGCACAATAGATAGGCGGACCCGGAAAAGCGAAGCAGGAACCGACCTGGCCCATTAGGGTAAGCAAACCACCGGAACGGTCGTGACAGAGATGGTTGAGTCCAAAACGCTTCCCTGAGAACGACATCGGCGTGGCCGGCGATGGTAGCGTCGGCACCCAAAAAGAGCTGATATTGATCCCCAAAAATGATGATGAAAGATCTTCCAATTTGTTGATCTGGACCTAAGGCGCAAACGATGTTTTGCAAGGGAGGTGCATAACTCGCGAAGAGGCCCATCCGAAGGAGGAAGGAGAGGCTACCACCCACGAGCGCCTGGAAACCAGGTGCCGCTTTGACCTGAACAACGAGGCGCAATGGAGGTAGGCACGACGCCTGCGAAAGTTGAGCGAAAGACAACCCGCGCACCACCAGTCACCCGGCATTGCCAGAGGAAGACGGGAACGAGAAAGCTTTTTGGAGACAGATCACTGCCAGGTTGCTTTCACCTCCTGCCAGCCCCGGCCAGTGATCGAACTGGGAGGCCTACGGAAGAAAAATGGAGCTCAAAGCATGGCGCCAACAGAGCAAGCCTGAAGGGATTCCACCCCAACGGCCCATAGGAAATGCCCGACGTGACAAGGAAGCAGCAATCCGACGATGAGACAGGACGCGAAGACCTCCAATAGGGAGAAGAACACACAGAATGATAGGCGGAAAGGGAGGGCAACAGAGGCACCTGGCAACGTAGAGCGAAAGCGAGCCCCCAGTCGTTCAAAGCCTCTTGGATAGAAGATAGAGCAAGCTGGTTGACACGCAAGGGGTTGGTGGCACCTAAGCCCTAGAAGAAGAGGGATGAGGGAGGCATGGGTCACAGCCAAAGACAGAGAGAAAAGGAGAGAGAGAGAGAGCGGGTGGAGATGGAGATGGTGCTCGATGCCTGCGGGAGCTACGTTGGAAGCGCACGAGTTGCAGCAGCGGTGACGGTTCACTTTAGAATGGTTGTTTCCAGCACCAGAGTGAACAGTGAAGAGGGAGGGGTTGGGGGTACTCGGCGTGAATAGCGAAAAGGGAGGAGGTTAGGAGTTACCAAAGTGAGCAGCAAAGAGGGAGGGGAATCGGTGTCAGAGAGAGCAGCAAAGAGGAAGGGGTTGGAGGTCGCCGGTGTGAGCAATTGAATCCGCTGATATTTGCAACATTTTTCAAGGCATCCCTCCACTTCTGTACATCCTCTTTGCCATTTCCCCAAAATTAGCAAGGAATTTGGGCTTGGGATTGCCATTTCCCGTTTCTAGATCTGCCCAAACATGTGAATTTTGATATGTATGGCACGTAGGAAAATACAACGCTAGAGGGTAGGCCTCTTGTCCAAGCTCGCAAAATAGGCTTGGAAAGCCAAACATGAATCATAGGTGTTCAGTTCGGCTTAGTAAGCAAAATAATTTTAACTGTGTATGCCGAAGAATCATAGGTGTTCAGTTCTACATCACCATGCATAGGATTCAGATCCTAAACCATAGCATTAGGCCAAGATGCATCACAGGTCCACTCTACCTAAAAAACCCTTACCGAGCACCGTATCACTTAATGGGCCCGCCTTCTTGCAAGGTAAAACTCTGTGTTGAGGACATGATCACAACTAGTCCTACCTGTCCCAACCCTGATAAAGTAATGACAGCCCTCATGGGTCAGGACCCTGACTACATGGGTTTCCAAGTTCTATTCATGTTCACCTGGTTCAATTTTTTGGTAGAGATCTTCACCTTCTAGAAGCTTGAAAAAGGCGTGTGATTGACATCATAATTAAGAAATAGAACTGCCAGCCAAGAATTGTCATGTGGGACAATGGACACTATAGGGAACAAAAGGAAAAGAAAGAAGACCAAAAATCAGAACAGATCTGCTCCAATCCAGATACCCCCTTATTCAAATTCATCCAAACCAAAATTCTTTTCAGAATGCCTCCTCTCAAACAAGAGCTGTGTGCCTTTGACTCAAATCCCTCTAGGCCTCTCCAATGCCCTAAATCTCTTTGAAGCTTAGAGATGTAAACGGGTCGGGTTTTGAATCCCAAAATACATTGAGGAGTCGGATCAATTCGGATCCAGGACAGCCAAATATTACATATTCCTCTTCTTGGATGCGCCCCATTTGCAACCCTACTAAAGCACTTCTTCTCATCAAACTCTTGAAAAGCTTACACTTGTTCTTTTTCACTTCTTGCCTAAACAAGTGATATGTGACCCCTAAGCGAATTCTCATCAGAATCAAAACACACTAAAATTTCAAAACTTGGACTATTATGTCCTCATTCTTAACCTAGCTAGGCAAACCATCATTGAACGTCGTCGATCTCAAACATCTCCAACCATACATCAAGCGAGGAGTTGAATGAGACAGTTGCACTATCATAACCAAGGGGTCACAGGTTTGAATCCCATATAGATTATCTCATAGCTTGCCTAAAAGAAAAAAAAAGTTCATGTCGATGTTCAGTATCACTACTCGGCTTGAATCAGTCTATTTGTATAGTATCAGCCAAAAATCAATACGAAACTGAACTGATCTGGTTTGAAATAGTTTTTTAATATATTTAATATTATTTTAATAGTTTTTGAGAAGTGCTGGTTAAAAATTGGCTGATTCAGCTCGATTCTGATTGGAATCGGAATCAGGCCGATTCCTTGAATCAATTTGAAAATTGGTTCAGAGTACGGGATATGATTATGAGGACGTTGGTCTGAGCAAGCATTCAAACAATTTTGTTTTTATGCTCCAAAACTTCTTGATAAGTCTCTGGCTCACCTTGATCTGTTATCATCACATACTCATGTGAAGAGTATTTTCTAGACGGTTGCTTCTCCTTGGTAGATCTCCTTAACGGTGACTGTAGAGGTGGTTCTTGGGGTAACTGTTCTCCCTCAATCTTTGGCTCAACATTTTCTTCCACTACATCGTCATGAGATGTTTGCATCTCCTCAATGATATCTTGAACAATAGGTGAATCAAGATGATCTAAGTCAACAAGATCTCCAGTTCTAGACTCAGTTGACTCAAGCTTGTCAATGTCTTCAATTGTCTGATCTTTCAAGAAAACAATATCTCAGCTTCTGACAACCTTTTTATCAATTGAATCATACAACCTGTAGCCAAATTCTTCATGCTCATAGCCAAGAAATATGCACTGCTTTGCTTTAGGATCAAGCTTGGACCTCTTATCCTTTGGAATATGAACAAAAGCTCTACAGCCAAATACCCTCAAGTGATCATATGAGACTTATTTCCCTGTCCAAACTTTATCTGGAACATCGTTATTCAACGGAATAGAAGGAGACAAATTGATAAGAACAACTGTTGTCATCATTACCTCACCCCAAAAAGATCTTGACAATTTGGAATGTGACAGCAAATATCTGACTCTCTCAAGAATGATGTGATCCATTCTCTCTGCAACTCCATTCTGTTGAGGTGTCTTTTTTACTGTCTTTTCATGCCTGATGCCATGATTAGTGCAATATTGATCAAATGACCTAATGTATTCACCACCATTATCCGAGTGAATACATTTCAACTGTCTACCAGTTTCTCTTTCAACCATGACTTGAAAATACTTAAATACATCTAGAACTTTATCTTTAGTTTTTAGTGTATAAGCCCAAACTTTTCTATAGTGGTCATTAATAAAAGTAATAAAGTATAGTGCACCACCAAGTGTCTTAACCTTTAAAGGACCACATACATCAGAATGTACCAAATCTAGAACATGAGATTTTCTAGATGCAATATTTCTACGGAATGATACTCTACTTGTTTACCATGATAGCAATGAACACATGTTTTCAAAGATGTACCTTTTATTCTTGCTAGAAACTTTTTTTTTAACAAAACTTATAGTTCTTTCTTACTCATATGCTCGAGCCTTCTATGCCATAGATCAGCAGATGAGTCATTCTCCACAACATTCATAACTCCCTTGCAAATCTTTGCCTGCATAGTGTAAATAGAGCAAGTATTCTTTCTTTTTGCTTACACCAGAGACCTTTGGATAACTTTCACCTTCTATCGCTGAAATTGTTGTTGTAGCTTTCATCATCCAACTTTTCAGCAGAGATTAAATTTAATCGAATATCCGGTACATGCCTCATATCTTTAAGCAACAATTTGCAGCCAATATTTGTTTTCAAGCAAATGTCACCTATACCGATCATTTTTGACACATCTTCATTTCTCATTCGAATATTCCCAAAATCACTTTGCGAGTAAGAAGTAAAGAAACCAGCCTGCGAGGTAACATGAAATGAAGCTCCAGAATCAATTACCCAATCTGTCTCTTGTCCAATCAAATTAATGCTAGTACCATCATAGATAATCATGAGTTCACCATCTCTAACTGCAGTTGTATCATTTTGCTTTTTCTCTGAATTTTTCTCTTTAATCTGCTATTTGAACTTGAGTTTTTTGTACTTCTGTTTCATGTGCTCTTTCTTGTGACAATAATAGCACTCAACATCTTTCTTTGAACTCGAGCTTGAACGACCTCTAGATTTGTCACGGTTGTGTGGAGCCCTACTTTTACTTCTACTTCTCTCCCAATTTTCCATCACAAGTGCCCCAGAGTGAGGACTTGATGATTTTTTTTCTTGTTTCTTCATTCAACAGACTGCTGATAAATTGACTCATTTTTACCATTTCATCGGGTGCAGAGTTACTGACTGTGACCACCAAGGTTTCCCAACTTTCAAAAAGTGAACTAAGAAGTAACAAAGCTTGCAACAAATCATCAAAGGTAATTTTCATGGTGGCCAACTGATTCACAATGTTCTTAATCTCATTCAAATGTTCTGCAATAGAAGTGTCATCTTTATATTTGAGATTCACAAGCTTTTGAAATAGGAAAGCTTTGTTTACTGTCGTCTTTCTATCATAAAGGCTCTTTAATTTGGTCCAAAGACCATGTGCTAAATTTTCAGTAGAGACATGATGAAACATAGTATCATCAATCCATTGCCGAATGAAACAGATAACTTTTCAGTCTAGCTTTTTTTACTTGTCATCTTTCATTTCTTCTGGTTTGTCGCTATCACCTTCTATGGGTCTATCCAAATCTTTACAAACCAAAAGATCTTCCATTTTTGTTTTCTAAGTCATTCAATTTGTACCATTCAAGCTAATCATAAGCCCAACGTTGTTTTCCATAATTTACACACACAAAATATAATGAATCGGAACTGGATTAACCTTGCTCTGATACCAAATGTTGAGAAAAACATGCTTTCTCCCAAGTGTAAATTAATGGAAACGATATACATATAACAACAAAAATTAAAGAAGCACACAAGATTTACGTGGTTTCCTCAAATTGAAGTACGTCCATGACGACCGATAGGTCAGTTCCTTCCACTATCTTCAACTAGAGATTACAAATACCAAAAAACATAAGCCTTACAAACACATAAAGGTGTAGAGAAATAACAAGAGGAAAGACCTCACCAAAAAGAACAAATGTTCTGAAGGACCAGCCACACGAAGCAGTCCCAAAAGAAGTGGAGAAAATACTTTTTGCCCGCAGCCCCACAAAAGTTCTCTACACACTCTCACATATATCACCAAACAGAGAATGAGACTCGCATTTAATGTGGTAGCCAAAACGTCATTGACAAATCGCAATATAGCTAAATGACCAATCATACATCGAGCTGAATCGTCAGCCATAAATTGCTATCCATCGAATTGCCTTTTATCACAAATCACTATTCAGCAAATATAGAAAACATCCTTGAGACAATCAAAGGTTGTGCTTGGAAATTCCACCGAAATAATGATTATAAGTGTTACCAATGAGTATGCCATAAATTATCAATTAACAAAAGATCTACTTCAGCAAACAGATGGGTCCCATAAAGGAGGGAAACCCAACAAATTCTCATCAAGGCCATAATTTCCCACATGAGAAACCGCATTTTGTTGGGCATTGAGAGTGAAAATGAATGTGTTGAAGCAAACCCGTTTATATAAGATCTACTGTTGCATGTGTTGTTGATTGCGTGAAACCAGTGTTGTTGGTATCGATGCGTATCGGCCTGAATCGGCTGCTACGTATCGTTAGAAAATCGATATGATAATGACCTGAATCAGCTATTTTTAATAAATGTCAAAATTAGCATAAAAATAAAATTAGAATATTATTTTAATGGCTTTAACACATGTCACATTCTGATTGACACGTATAGGGGTGACAATCGGGTCGGGTTGGCGGGTCGGGTTGGCGTGTCAGCATACCTCAACCCGAACCCGACCTGTTTATTAAACGGGTCAGCTGTGGCAAACACGAACCCGACCCGTTTAATAAACGGGTAACCCGACACGACCCGCCAACCCATTTAATAAATGGACTGGGTCGGGTAAACGGGTTTTCAGGTTCGCGGGTCAGGTTGGCGGGTTGACGGATCGGGTTGGCAGGTAGGCAGGTTGACGGGTCGGGCAGACTGGTTGGCGGGTCGGGTTGACCCACCCGCCTAACCCGTTTATTAAACGGGTCAGCCGGGTTGGCGGGTTGGCATACCCCCAACCCGACCTGTTTAATAAACGGGTTACACGGGTCGACCCGTTTATTAAACGGGTTGGCTTAAGCCCAACCCGAACCCACCTAAGAGGCGGGTTGGCGGGTCGGGTTGGCGGGTCGTGTCAGAAATTGCCACCCCTAGACACGTAATATTTGTAATTATTTTTTGGCAACCATTCACTTAAGAATCGGTATCATCTGAATCCTTGGCCAAACAATACAGGTCCGATTCCTATACTGAACATTGCATGAAACAATGAGCCTTGTGCTCGTAGCGCAATGGATTACCCAGCTCCTAGACCCATTAAAACTTTTTGCAAACAAACGTTCTAGAGTCACTGTGGGCCCCACATCCCATATAGAGACATGGCCCACAAAAAGGAGAGCAGACCCAACGATAACAAATGTGGTTTTTTGTGGTCGTGCTCTGTTAGGGCTGTCAATGGTCGGGTACCCAACCAATCAGGGTACTACCCAAACCCGCCCATATAACAAATTGCCGGGTTCTGGTTTTGCCGGGTCACGAAAATAGAATCTCAAACCTGGACTTGCATAATTCCAAAATTTTACTTTTACTGAAAATTCATATATAACACTCCGGGTCAGTTGGGTACCCACCAAAAAAGCCCAGTGGGGCCGGGTACCCAGCAAAAATCATAACCCAAACCTGGCCTGCATATTGTTCGGGTCGGCACTTTTCATGTCCATACTCAAGAATTTGAGTTCCATTCGGGTTGGGTACCTATACAAACCCAACCCATTGACAGCCCTTGGCCCAATCACTGGATCTAATCTACATAACATGGGTGTCGAATCATCCAAGGATCCTTAGATGGCATCCAAGGTTCTTTGGGATTCGTTCATCTCGATGCCCGTAAGCCCTCAAAATGAAAGGTTCTCACCTGGATGGGCCCCACAAGTTTTCCAGATGCCGTCCACTTTTTAGATGAATGGCCTCTACGGTTGCAACATCAACGGTTTGTGATCTGTTTAAAGGTTGAAGGCTTTGATGGGGTTTTGAACCTTGGTCGTTTTTCCATCCCAGGTTTCTAGGATCCGATCTGCACTGTAAACGTGGGCCCAACAATTTTAGGAAAATTTCTTCAATCAGCCCAAATCTTAATTGAAATTCCATATCAGTGCTAACCTTCGAATAATCCCAAATCCAGACCTATTTTTTGGCTGAAATTATCAAATGGGGACCTTGGGTTAACCTCCGTTAACTAACAACAGAGAAACTTAAATTTTCTCAAAAATCTTACTATACCCTTACACTTCAAAAAGACATTTTCCCTTTTGAACTTTTTATAAGCTGATATAACAACTAGGGATGTCAACAGATCGGATATATCCGACATTCGACCTTATTTTGAATCTGTTTAGTAGGATTTGGTTAAGAAAACCGAGTCTGATTAGTAATCGGATTTGGTTTTGGTTTAGGATTTCATAACTGAATCCAATGAATATCCGATTCCGATGGATATCTGAATCCATTCACATGTATTTTTTGGATTTGGTATTAACTTTTCCCCTATCTGAATTCGAATATGAATCCAAGACTGATTAGCCAATATCCCATTAGTCATATTTGATATTAGCTACATCTGACCTGAATCCGAACCATTTACATCCCTAGTAACAACCCAAAAATGATCGACCAATAACGGTCTTGCTTCTCCCCATCTCTCATGATCGATTGACTATCTTTCCATCAACTTCTCATTATTAGAAACCCTCAAACAAGAACCATGATTCACATTTACCATTCAAAACCAATTAATCCCAAATGAAATGTTTGAAAGGCCTGAATTAACAAATAAAACATATTCTTAAACGTTGTTTCAAGCAGAAACCTAATCACATGAAATCTAAAAATGAAGGCGACAAAGAAGGTCAATTCGGGCTCGGCTCGAGACTTATCAAGCTGAGTTCTAGTCAGGTCAGATTTGGCCCTTTGTTAAACCTGATTGTTATTGGCTTGGGCCAGGCGTGGCTCCATTGACGCGCTACTTTATCCTTATTGAGAAACCAGATCACTTACTAATCGGGCCAGGTTAGGACTAATACTTACTTAAGTGAGTCGGGTATCCGACTTAACATCATGCATTGATCCGATGTCCACTAGGGATGGCAGTGGACCGGGGCACCGGCGGAGGACAAGGTTTCCACCCCTGCCCTGTCTCAAAATTCTGCCCCCCCATCCCCGCACGGGTTTAGATTTTAACCTTCATCCCCGCCTCCATCCCCTCATGAGTTTTGATTTTAACCTTAATCTCCACTTCCGTCCCCGGTCCAAACAAGGTGAGGTAGGGCGGGGCCCCATTTTCCCCCCGGTCCACTGCCATCCCTAATGTCCGCCCCTAATAAGAAAGGGGCGGTTTTTGAAAAAATAACGTGGTGATCAAGGAAATATTTTCCAAAGAATCTCAATCGTGGAAATAGCCTAACACTTTGACGCTCACATTCAACTTTCATAAGAATAATAATAAAGAAACCTGCAACCAAAATCCTTTGGGTCAAGTCACCGAACTAGTAAGAAACGTAGGCAATGTTTCTTGTTGAGTTTCACAAGTTTATCCGAAGCACCTAACTTGTCATAGAAATCACACCCCTCAGAAATTCTCATGCAAAACGAGGAATACACTTGCCTCAATGGGGGGTTGGGGTAGTGGGGGTGGGGCCTTGACTGCTAGACGGACAGTCTAAGGTTTGATTCTCGTAGCCATCACCCCTGTGCAAGCCAATAGGTATCTCATAGGTCCCAGGGGCAGGGGTCCTATCCTATTCGGAACTCGGATCGGGCCCGGGTCTGGAATGAAATTTCATAAACTACACCGGAATCCATATATTAATCGGATCCTTTGAATCTGACCCTGATTCTAATCGGACCACTTTGTTTATCACCAAACCCTGGCCGTATAGAGTTCGGTACGATTGGGATTCGGGTCAAACCCGACCCATTGACACCCCTACTCCAACTTGTCATAACTCATAAGTTGTGACAGCACTCACAATAATAGGACTCATGAATTGATAATTACCACAAGAAAGAACCGCTCAGATTAAAAAAAAAGTTATCATTACCTTCTTTAGAGTATTATTTTTTTTTACAAGTGTAACTTCTTCATCTTACACTAATGAATTTGATGAGACATCAATGGCAACTTCTGCATCAAAAGAATACCAACAAATTGAAAGAATTAAATCTTACAACCTTACAAACTGAAAATATATTGCAGGTGAGCTAGGGTGCAGGTTCGAAAGATTGGCTCAGAGCAGTAAGATCCACACCGGTATGAATGGGAGAAGGGCCTGAAGGAGCCTCTGGTCCCTTTGGGAGCATATTGTCTAACAAACTGGTATCAAAATTTCTAGCATCCACTGAATGACTGATCAAGATTTTCCTGCACCAACAACTAGAAGCCATTGAGAGGATGACCAACAAGAGATATACAAAGGCCTCACTCCTTCTGCAGCCTGATCTCACCTTCATCTTCTCTTTCCCTCCTTAGATGGTATGTAGTAAGCTAGTTTGACAACTCCCACATTTGGTTAGAAGCATATATATATATATATATATATATATATATATATATATATATATATATATATAGAGAGAGAGAGAGAGAGAGAGAGAGAGAGACTTGTACAACACCCCAAAGTATGGCTTTTTCCTAAGAAGCTACCCATGTGTTCCACATTTGAACAGATGTTTGGTCTGTGACCCACAGTGTATGACAAAACCATGAAGGTTGGCTGACATAATGATCATTTAATATGGTTTAGAGCAACGTTTTCAGTATCGGTATCGGCCCTGAATCGTTTGGCAGACCATTCAGCTGTATCGGCCGACACCTATACTCAAGTGAATCGTTATGTATGGGCTAAAAAATAAAATAAAAATATTATGTGTCAATCAGAAAGTGACATGTGTTAAAACCATTAAAATAATATTTACAAATATTTAAAATTTAATTTTTAGTATTTTTTTACATTTATTATCGATATGATACGTATCTACCGATACTAACAACATTGGTTTAGAGTCTGAAACTGAGTTTCCTGATGAAACCCGCTCTTTGAAACAATATTGAAGGCTTTGGCCCCCAATGTGGAGAATAGAGGAGGCAGAATGTTGTTTTGTGGTAACGGGGAAGCGAAAAAGTTGATGTTGTTTGAGGATTTCAAACCGATTAGCAGCCATTTTTGAAAAGACAGGAAATCACGCAAAGTCTCCTGAAACGAAAAGTCAGCAAAACGTGATAACCTTTCTCCCAACACCGAGCACCACCTTTTTGAACACCACCTTTTTGAACGAGTCTGTTTGGGAGACAGGAGTCGGAAAGGGCCGATCAGGTGCAATGTTTTTTTTTTTAAAAAACTAGCTGGGGTTAGTCAGACCCCTACCAGATATCTCTTAAGCCCTATGTAACACAGCCTCTTCTAACACGGCAATGCACCCATGTCGCACTTGCACCCATGTGGGTGCGACACTTGTACACGGCTTCCTTTGTGTTGGGTGAAGTTAACCACACCGAGGTTCATTTTTATCCCAAAAATAGATTTGGTTAACTGTAACCCAGTCCAATTTTATCTAATATTATATATATATATATATATACATACGTATCGCCCACACACACATATATATATACCCTCTCAGCACCCCCGCATCCGCATCCAACCTTTTTTAAAGTGTCGCATTCGCACCCACACCTATGTGACATAGCTTAAGTCCCATGTGGCAGAGAGATTTGAACCTGGGCCTTCAGCTTGGCACAGGACTCCGCTTACCACATGGGATGTTGTACACAAGTGACATGTTCAATGTTCAAAACCCCAGGCCAACGGCTCCCGCTCAAGCTTAAGCAAGCATGGGCTTAGAGGAGTGGAGGTTCTGGCCACAAAGTATTATGCACCTGAGCATGTGATCATAAGCTCAACAAGTTAACCCATCACGGCTAAGTCACCACCATCTAGGTCAGGTTTTGCTATGGAAAATATCAGAGAGAGAAAGAAAGAGAAATATTATGAATTTGGAAAAGTAAAGGCCGGAGATTTATAAAATTAGTGGCCAACACCTCAAGGAGGTGATCGGCCGCTTTTAAAAGGAGTTGAGATCAAAAGGTGGGGCTAAGTACTATGGCTGTGACACTAGCCAATCACATGACAGCATTGCATGAAGCCCACAGCTACGTAGTACAGGCCCCACATGAAATGATGTCATGTGATTTGCTATGTCAAATAGCCATGTCACTTAGCCAATCTCTGAATCCAAGGGGTGGTCACGGCCCCACTCAGGATTTTCTCTCAATTCAGCAAGGGTTCTTTCATCATAAAAAACTATTTAGTTTTAGTGGTGGATTCTGAGCCGTCGCTAAAAACAGAAATGCACTGTACGGTCAGTTCATTTTTTTCTAACCAAGCTGTCCACTTCACCAGCTGGAAGGTTTCTATTGGTATAACCCATTGTTCCAGGGGAGCAGGTTTCATAGAGAAGCATTAATGAGGCATGCAATTTTTGACTTTTTTATTAAATGCTTCAGTAAGTAAGTAAGAGAGAGAGAGAGAGATTTGCAGGACCTCTAATGGGTCGGATATATATGCCTTATAGGACCTCTAATGAGTTGGATATACATATGATATAGTCCCAACTCGAGCCATAATGGCAAATCACGCCTGAATCTGGTTCCACCTATGTCTGAACTAAATCCAACCCGTTGACACCCCTAATATTGCACTCTGTCATGGTAAAGCCTTTTTTGGTGTGGTGCACCAATTCTATTTTCCAATGCAAACACAAAGAAGAGATTATCTCACCTTTTTTCTTACTTCTATAAACCAACGAATCGGTTTCTTAAAAAACATGAAAAAAATTGATTTGATTCCTTTCAAAGCTGAATCGGTCAACCTTCACCATCAAATGGACACGCGCCATTTGAAAATAAAAATATATTAAAAAAATACAACCCTTAAAATAATATTAAAAAACCTGAATTGAATTGGCCCTTTTAGAATCGTTGTTGGGCCGATTCGCCGATTCAGTCAAATTTAATAACATTGTTATAAACTACCTTCTACATCATTCTCTCAAACAACCACTAGCTTGGTAAATTTTTGAAAGAAAAAAATTGATTTTTTTTTATGACAAAGCTGGAGTGTTAGTAAACCGCTACCTTTTCATTGAATTGAATTATGTAAAATTATATCAAAGATGACAAACACGAAGGAAACCAATCCAGAAGTTTATCCTTCCAGCTAGAACAAGGATTTAGACTTGTCAACTAGCTTAGTAGCTCCTTTACGCTACGTTGAGCCATATCTGCCAGATTTTTTGTAGGTTTGCATGCCGCTATCTCTATTTCTAGTTATTTTGTTGGAATAAATGTTGTGTACGATGAAATTTTTTTACCGTACACTTTTTTTAAATAATATCAAGTCCCAGTCCTTGGTTCATGCTCTCTAGAGCACCGCAAGCTTGCTTTGGTGTTCACACGCTTGTCCTTGCGACTACTTTTCAATATTTACGGTGAATTATGTGTCATAAGGTCTTACTTCTTGGTTTACGCCTTCTAGACTACCACAAGCAGGCTTCGATGTTCACGCGTGTATCTTTGTAACTACTTTCCTATTTACTATATATATATATATATATGTAAAAATATATATACATTGTTTTACGCACTTTACTTAGCTCGATGCGTAGTTTCATTCATCGAGTCTTGCTTACGCACTTTACTTAGCTTGATGTGTGGCTTCATTCACATGACCCTACTTATGCATTTTACTTATCTCGATGCGTAGTTTCATTTATTGGGCTCTGCTTACACACTTTAGTTAGCTCGATGGTTGTTTCATTCACCGGACTCTACTTTATGCATTTTACTTTGTCGTCGCACTATTATGTGGACAGGCTCCTACTTTACGCTATTTACTTTGTTGTCGCACTATTATGTGCACAGGCTCACGCTTTTAATAAATATAAATGTGTTGTAATAAGCATACAAATAGTGATTGATTTTTATCACCCAAAGCGATTCAAAATCTTGTTATGCTCAAAATATTGTTTGACAAAGAAACCCTTATTAGAAAGGTTTTGAATTTACCTAAAATCGCATTTATGTAAATATCTAAGTCATCAATGTAAGGCTTTAACTAAGGCCTAGGTTTTTTATAAACCATGGGAGATGTCTATTTATCCAAAAACAAATATAGCAATTTTTTTGTTAAACAGGAAGGATGCTACCAAAATTTCTGACAAGGTACTTTCCATGCTAAAAAGGAATGTAGCATTTTCTCCGTTAAACAGGAGAGATGCTACAAAAATTTTTGACAACGTACTCACCTAAGCTAGTATGGATAACATGATGATGCCCTCATTGTTAGAACTTTACCAGGACGACTAATTTCATTTCCGCTTTCAAGGGCATCGTACTCGTAAGGGTTGTTGTATCAGAGTAGCTATTGTGCCTTATTGGGTCAGTGCTCGTTGCAACTAAATATGCCCAAGCAGTTGATCAAAAGTGATCCTTGATTATGCATGCCTCTGTAAACTATTGTCACAAGAATAATACTCGTAAGCATTGTTGTGCTAGAGTTGGTCATCCACCAACAAGAGGTGAAGCACTCGTAAAGGCCATAGATGCCAATAGTGATGTCTACATACATATAAACAAACATAACAGTAGTCTTTGTCCACACAGGATCCGGCCAGTGCTTCAAAAAATTGGTTGGGGTTGGGTTCATATTTCTCTTTGTGCATAATGCACTAGATTGCCTATGTGGCACTCAATGTTCTAATAATAAAGATTATGTCGTCGAACCCCTTCAGGACTTGTGCTCATCGTGAAAGACTATGAAGGTACCACCTCAAGTGACATACATTATCTTATAAATCTAAGAGTTTAGGCGGTCTCTTGGTCACTCAGAGGTTAGGAAGTCAGGTTATCCCTAAGACCTAGGGGTAGACCCTGCTACTGCAGTAGAATGATGCATCTGAACCGGCCTGGTGGGGGTTTTCTGACAAGATCTGTTGCCCCGCTACAGACAAGGTCACTCAGGCTTGTGGGCACACAAAAATACATAGCTAAGTCATGGAGACTTGAGTTACGATGTTTTCAACTGTAGCCCTAAAGTCGCTTTTATGTCTTCAACGTATTGTACTTATTAGAATTAGAATGATTTTCTATCAGACCAGAAATGGTTCTAACCCCATTTTATATTGGATACAGATATTGAACCTACGATGTGATATGCAGAGCAGGGAGACATCAAAATCTAGGGTTTTTCTCTAGACTTTGTTGGACATTTTGTTTACAAACCCAGTTTATCTAGTACTGCTTTACTAAGCAGTACTATTTGTAATAAATAAATCATTTTGGTTTGCTTAAATAAAATATTTTATTGGACAATGAGTGATTGGCGATATACCTGTGATTCACATGATATCTTTTAAAACCGCCGACTAACTATCGTATATTTTTGCTATTAAAGTCTTTTCTAAATTTCGCTGGAAAAAAAATCCATGAAATTTGGACAAAGTTTTGTTTTGAAAATCTGTGGTGTTAAAAAATTGACACAGTGAGGCAAAGCTATTTAAATCCAATAATTTTAACTCATGAGTTTATAAGAATGAATTTTAAGGGCATAAGATCATTATTAATGCATAAGTATAAAGCCTATGGAGTCCACCTAGGCAACTAACTCTCGAGGAAATGGGTTGGGTGTTGAATACCTTTAATGTTAATATGTTTCTTAGGTTGGCCCTCCAAGGAATCTTTTTTCTATCTCGATAGGAAAAAACATTGAAAAAATATGAAAAAAAAGAAAAATAAATGAAAATACAAAAAAGAGCAGTGCATTTAAGCTAACACCTATTTTGAGTCCATGGTGAGGTGGCAGGCAGGCTTCGGTCATCAGACTACCTTAGGAATGGAGGTTAGAATAGAAAGATGTGTGCTAGAAGAAAATCAATACTTACATCTAGACCTATGGCAATGTGGCAGGCTTCAGTTGGATAGCTAAGGCTATCACTACAAGAAAATCGTGGATTAGCGACGGCTTATATCCATCGTTAATCCGTCGCTAAGCCATCGCTAAACTGTTTAGCGACGGATTAGCGATGGATAGAAGCCATCGCAAATTTTGCTTGCTAATTAGCGGAAAAACTTATTTGTCGTTAATTCCATCGCTAATTTGCGACAAATTAGCGACGAACATTATCCGTCGCTAAATTTAAAAAAAATAAAAAAAAAATGATCCCTGTCTGGCGGTATTCCGGCAGCAATAAGTCGGACTTATACCGCACCCGACAGGCATTGCATAGAATGATCGCTCTGCCTCGTCGTCGGACTTGTATCGTCCTCCGTGAACCGGTGCACTCCAGCATCGCCGTCCTCCGTGAACCGGTGCTCTCCGGCATCGCCGTCCTCCGTGAATGGGCGTCGTCGTCCTCCGTGAACTGACGCTCTCCGGCATCGCCGTCCTCCATGAACCGGCGCTGTCATCTTCTGTGAACTGGCGTCACCGTCATCCTCCATGAACCAGCGTCGTCGTCCTCCGTGAATCGGTGTCGTTGTCCTCTGTGAACCGGCGCCGACGTCCTCCAGCGATCGTCGATCATCCTCCGGCGTCGCCGTCCTCCGTGAACCGGTGCTCTCCGGCGTCACCGTCCTCCATGAACCGGCGCCGTCATCTTCTATGAAGCGGCATCGCCGTCATCCTCCGTGAACCGGCGTCGTCGTCCTCCATGAATCGGTGCCGACGTCCTCCAGCGATCGCCGACCATCCTTCGGCGTCGCCGTCCTTTACTCTCATGTACATGCTCTCCAACGCGCTCTCCGACGTCGTCATGCTCTGAAAAAGTCAGTTTAAATCGAGCGCGATCGATTTAAATTTCAAACGGGGAGAGAGGGAAAATTTCACGCTCGGTTTAAATAAAAAATTAGCGAGGGAATTTTTTCGTTGCTAATCCGTCGCTAATTAGCGAGGGATTAGCGACGGAAAAATTCCCTCGCTAAAATGTTTTTCTTGTATTGAGAATTAGCGACGAAACAATTGTTGTCGTTTAATCCGTCGCTAATTAGTGACGGATTAGCTAGAGAAAACTTTCATCGCTAATCCGTCGCTACTTAGCGACGGATTCATGAAGAAAGTTTTCTCTAGCTAATCTGTCACAAATTTGCAACAGAAAAAATGTGTCGCAAATTTTCGTCGCTAATTAACATTTTTCTTGTAGTGTATTCTTCTTTGATCGGGAAGCCATGAGACTCATGGTTGCCGGGCCTCAGAACAAAGTATGGCAAAAGTGAGAAATAAAACTCCCTCGAGCTAAAAACAATTACTCCAGAAAACTTACATAGGGGCAAGAGGTGTACTTGAATACATTTTTGTTAAGTTCTAATCCTTCACAGTTTAAGCCTTAGCAGAGACCATTAGACCTAACATAAATGTCTTGAAACCTAATCCCATGTCTCTATAAGTAGTTACTTAAAAAAAATAAGGCAAAATTTGAAAAAAAAATACCAATGAAGCCGAGTATCGTTATCTTAGACCAACATGAGTGGAAGAAAGTGTAAAGTGTAGAAATCTTAAGTACAAAAATCAACTTGTTAGGAAGGTTCTAATTTTTGAAAAAAGAGCAAAAAACGTGTGACATTATATAATCAATCATTCATAATTGTCTTAGGTTACATGCATATCATAAAAGTTCATTACATGCATCAAATAATCTAATTATAAGGATCCTGAGTCTAAAAAGTATACAGAAACATATGGCCAGTCTTTGGTGCTACCTGGTTGAAGTATACCTGACTGGAGCAAGAAGTCTCATGCCTAAATTGATCATCCTGAGAAGGTCACCTCCGCCCTAAGGCCTTATTTGGGCAACTCTATCCTATTTATAAACCCACAAGAGGTATAGGACTCCTAGTGCTTGCCCTCACAAATTCTCAAAAGAAAATCACCATTGTTCCTGCTTCACACCTTAGATGTGGGTTTCCAAAGAGCCTTTGCTTTTAAATTGGAGCCGATACTTGGCAGTTGTGAGTAAGTCTTTTTGAGGCCCAATGAGCTCCCACCAAAAGCCAAAAATAGGAGTCTCACCTAGAATATCTTCAAATAGTTTTGATCTTTATGAAGGAACACAAGTTCTTTGTCAAAAAGAGTAAGTGTTGTTTTGGCCAACACTCCGCTATGTGCATGACTCCATTCGACACATTGTACAGAAGACAACCTCCTTTCATAGTCTGTCATACAGATAGGTATGCACGAACTGCGTCTATAAATTCATTGCTCTTTGAAAAAGACCAGTTGATGGAGTACCTCTTTGATCAAAAATCAAAATGGGCCTAAAAGGCATGAAAGGGAGTCATATTCTTCTTATGCTATCCCAGCCTAAAGCCCAACATTTTCTCTCTACCACAAATAAAGTAGTTCCTGAACTAGTTTGACCTCATTTAGCGAGACCCATAACGATCTCCACATCCAAATTCTTTTTTTCTTTACACTGGCATCGACCTCGCTCGACGAGACCACTGAATGGTCTCGACAAAAATATGAATTAAAATGTAAAACCCCTAAAATTTAAAGCATGTGCTTACTTCAATTTTTCTTAACTTCACTCAATAAATTATAAAAATATGGATTATAATTCAAAACATCTGAAATCTAAAGCATACTAAAAAAATTTGATTTAGCATGTATTCACTCAATAAATTATAAAACTAACAATTAAAATATAAAATCCTTATAATTTAAATCATACAAGAGAAAAAATTGGATTTAACATGCATTTACTCAATAAATTATAAACTTATTGATTATAATCTAAAACCCCTAAAAATCTAAAGCATACATAAAAAATTAGATTTAGCATGCATTCACTCAATAAATTAAAAAATTATAATACAAAACCCTAAAAATTTAAATAATTTAGTATACATTCAATCAATAAATTACAAAATTATGGATTATAATCTAAAACCCCTAAAATCTAAAGCATATATATAATGAATTTACCCTGCATTCACTAAATAAATTACAAAAATAACAATCATAATGCAAAACCCCTAAAATTTAAAGGATATATGCAAAAAAATTGGATTTAGCATTACAACATTATATATTATAATCCAAAACCCTTAAAATAAAAAATATACTTGAAACCAAAAATCTAATTTAGCCCAACTTCACTTAATAAATTCTAAATTATAATCTTAAACCTCTAAAATCTAAAGCAGAATAAAAAAATTGGATTTAACATGCATTCACTCAATAAATTACAAAAATAGCAATTATAATGCAAAAAAAATAGATTTAACATCCATTCACTTAATAAATCATAAAATTATGGATTATAATCTAAAGAACATACTAAAAAATTAGATTTGGCATCCATTCACTTAATAAATTATAAAAATAACAATTATAATGCAAAATTCTTAAAATTTAAAGCATACTGAAGAAAAAAATCAGATTTAGCATGCTTTTACTTAATAAATTATAAAAAATAGATTATAATAAAAAACCCCTAAAATCTAAAGAATACTAAAAAATCAGATTTAGCATACCTTGGGTGAGGATGCTAGAGAAGATGCCATCGAGAGCGAAAGGCATGGTGGTGGCAAAGAATTGGATGCTGCTAGAGAGAGAGATCGGGGTCGCCTGCCGTGGTGGCCGCAATTGGATGGGGGTCAACACACGCACATACAAAGAGAGAGAGAGAGGACACCGGAGGGATGCCATAGTCGACGTCGGAGAGAGATGAGTGATTTAGCATGAGAGAGAGATTAGGGATTTAGCATGAGAGAGAGAGAGTTCACGAAAGAGTGAAAATGAGCAATATTTTGTAAATGCAGTCTTTTTACTGATTCACGGTAGGTGTTGCACCCATTGAAAATAAGATGCGAGAGAATCGTTTACGGTGGTTTGGACATATTCGGCGAAGGCCTAATGATGCTCCAGTTAGAAGGTTGGAGAAATGGGAAAATATATTAGTTAAAAGAGGTTGGGGTAGGCCTAGGAAGACTTGGATGGAGATGATAGGAAAGGATATGAATGCTTTGAACCTCACCGAGGACATGGCGTTGGATAGAAATGATTGGAGGAAAAGGATTCATGTGGAAGACCCAAAATGAATTTCTTTTTTGGTTCATATCGCTGACCCCAATTGTTTTGGGATGAAGGCGTAGTTGTTGTTGTTGTTGTACTGATGCGCTTCTTTGTTGTGCTCGAAAAAATCATTATACTAGTGCACTTTTTATATGCGCCAATTTTTTTTTATTATACTATCTTCGTACATCTAACGCCAGTATAACTCACTTTTTTTACTAAAGCCAAGTAAAATAGTCAGTGAAAATGCTCTTTTACTGGAGGAACTAAAAGAGCTTTTCTTGGTAATAGATAGACATGCTGAATATAACAATAAGTGGAATAGTGAGTACTTGGCTCAGCGCCGCTCATGTAAACTCATCAAGGTGTGAGAAATACATTTTAAATATATTTTATATCATGTAATATAATGCAAAATATATTATTGAACTACCTGATACGCAGAAAATAGGTTTAGCAGTAACCAATGTTTTTTTTTTTCAATCCTATTTCTTTCTTATTGTTCTAAAACAACAAGCCAGCTCGAGCTCGCCGATTTAACTAGTGCTCATTAGGAGCTCGAACTTGGCTTGGATCGCTAAAAGAATAAGCCCAGCTTGAACATTTCAAAGTCAGCTGATTTAATTCGAGCTCATTATGAACTCATACTTGGCTCGGATCGCCATAGGAATGAACCAAGCTTGAGCACTTCAAGCTCGGCGCTCGGCTTGTTTGGCCCATTTTCAAGAGCTTGCTCAGCTCCTGGCAAGCTTTGTGTTACATGGGCCCACATGACCATGTATTGGGTATGGAATCAACTGCCACGCACCTGACATAGCGGGTCCACGTGACGCCCACGGCACCCTACATCGTGGGCCCACAGGGTATAAGACCCAACTGAGACACGGCACCTGGACTTGGTGGGTGCTGGTTCACTCAGCAATTAAAGATCATATTCGATTCCGATTAATTAATCTCTTTTTCATGCACAAACCAAAAAGTGCCAACAGAAACGATGGGCCTGACCGCCTGAGTTATTTCCGTAGGTCGGGTCTGGATCCGGCTCAATGGGTCTGAGTTATTTATTATTATTTTAATAATATAAAATTTAAAAAAATTAGTGACTAAGTAACTATTATTATTTATCAAATTAATTATATTAATTTTATGAAAACTAGAAAGATAATTAATTTGGTTCATGAAAAGTTGAGAACTTGTTAATTAACTATTACTATTTTTAAATAGATTTACGCGGGCCGGCCCAGACCGCCCGTCAGGCCAATGGGCTGCTCTTCAAACCCGGGCCCGTTAATAGCCGGGCCAAAACCCAACCCGTTAATAAACGGGTCAGGCCATCTCTTGGCCAGGGCGCACTTAAAGGCCGGCGGGTTGAGCTCTAAACGGTCCCGACCCGGCCCGATGCCCATCCATAGACATGGTAAAAAGCCACCATATATTTTCTCATATGTACTGGGCCGGGCTATGGGCTGCTCTTCAAACCCGATCCCGTTAGTAGCCGGGCCAAAACCCAACCCGTTAATAAACAGGCCAGGCCATCTCTTGGCCAGGGCGCACTTAAAGGTTGGCGGGCCAATCTCTAAACGGGCCCGGGCCGGCCCGATGCCCATCCATAGACATGGTAAAAAGCCATCATATATTTTCTCATATGTACATATATATAGAAAAAATAGCAGTTCCTAAACAGTTTTGTCTCCTAAACAATCTAAACACTTCAGAAAAAAGAAAAAATTAGCAGGTACTTTTACTCAATTTGAACTTGTAGAAGTGTTTATCACTATTTATTTACTAAAAACATGCTTTGCTTCAAATCAATTTAAACGAATATTTTAATTCTATTATTATCAAATTTTAGAATGATATGAGCCATTAACTTTTTTTAATCTCTCTAAAAAGACATCTAAACATGAAATCTCGTCTAAAATAAAAATATCTATGTGTATGCCTGTGTAAGCCATTTAGGATAGCTTAAGAGATAACACTATTTAGGGCCGATTCATTAATCCACACACACAGATTACTTTTTTTTTTAAAGAAACACACGCAGATTACTTGGTTCCTCCTAATATTCATACAGTGTCGACGGTGCTAATTTTTAATTTTTCATGACATATTTTAAAATCACACCCCACAGATGTATTCAGCATGGTCCATTTGCTAAGAGCTAGCTCTTAGTGATTTTTTTGAGTCTTGAAAATATAAAAGTTGTGGTTGATTTCTGAAGCCATTCAAAGGCTTACTTATGTGTCATAATTGTACAATCCAAAAGTTGATTCCTAATAAATAAACGATCACATCTTAAAGGTTACTTAAAAAAAAGTGATGAAATTGTAAGGATGAGGTAGGAAAACCCAATCTCTCTCTCTCTTTCTCTCTCTCTCTCTATATATATATATATATATATATATAGTGTCCTAAAGAGCTTTTATATATCTTGTAAATTATCTTAAACAGGCTTAAGAAAAATATAGGCATAGGTGTTTGCTCAATCTGAACTCGCAAATGTATTCTATATAAATTAGTTAGTAGACAACAATATTTAGATGAGGTACTTTTTATATCTGGATGTATGTTTTAAGTGATAAAAAAGCAATGGCTCACACCACAGTAACTTGATATGATCAGGTCAGATCAATTTTTTTGCTCAAGTTGATTCAATCAAAAGCACAATTTTTGGTAAATGAACAACCTTAAATGTTTCCCAGTCGTTTTCAATATATATATATATATATATATATATATATATATATAGAGAGAGAGAGAGAGAGAGATGGGTACATGCTAAATGAAACGTGTTAAATGAGTTTTTTTGCTCTTCTGGTGTTTTTTCGCAGTTCTGACCCCATAAATGTGTTGGGCATGGTCGATTTACCAGGAATCCACACCTGGATCATGTGTTTTTGATGAAAAAATGATATTTGGAGCCTCAAAAATTTACAAAGATTTTGGACCATTGATTTTTTGAAAGTTATAAAAACTCACCCATGTGTCAGAATCGAACACCACTTCAAGAGCTGATCCCTATAAAATGTAGATCACATTTGTATAGTCAGAATTTAAAAATAAAACAAAAAAAATGAAAAACTCATTTATCACGTTTCATTCTCATATTTGATTTAGCACGGACCCATTACTATATATATATATATATATATATATATATATATATATATGGAGAGAGAGAGAGAGAGAGAGAACAGCCGAGCCTAAGCCGTGTTAACCTTAGTAGAGCTTGAATGATCCGGCTCGAGACTGGGGCATGCAGTACTAAGCTTGGCCCGAACACCCTGAACATATTCTCGGTGCATTGAGACAAAAAGCCCAAGAAATTAAGCACGAAAAAAGAAAAGCAACAAACAGAAATTCATTTCCCTTACCTCATTGTGTTGGACGCTTGGTTTAAAGTCCCAACTCGTTTGTTCCAGTACCAGAGGGTGTCAACTTCCATGTCCAGAGTTGGCACGTACACAATCCATGCTTTCGTTCGCTTCAATTTCGTCTACCGTCCGACCTACTGATCCTACGTTGGATCCGGCTCTTTTATTATTTAGTTGCATTAATTGTGGTAAACTTCTATGCATTTTACTCTCTCTCTCTCCATAGAGAGAACTGAACATATTAGGCCCCATTTCTTGTTATGCCCCATTCTGTTTCATAGGTTTTAAGTGCTTTATGATATATATATATATATATATATATATATATATATATATATATATATATATATATATATATATATGAACCGTTAGATGTGTTTAGCATGCTCGATTTAGTGAAAAAACCCTGTATACAGGTCTGGTGATCCAAAAGCAGGTTCCCACTAAACAAAACTTATAGATCACATCTACGATGTTTGACGTGAGAAAGAAATACTTAAAACCATCACTTTTGAAGGGGCTTAATGAAACCTAACGAAAAAGAGGGCCTTAGGAAGGTATTACTCTCTCTCTCTCTCTCTCTCTCTCTCTCTTGCTCTCTCTCTCTCTCAGCTCCTCTCTCCCTGAGGCAGTGTTCTCTATCTCCCTCTCTGAAACCCTCGCTCTCGCCCAAATGTTCGAACCTCCCTCATCCTCTGCCGTAACCATCACCTTCCGCCACTGAAACTCCCGCTACCCACCAACATCCTCCGCCACTCAAACCCTCGCTACCCACCGATAACCCCCACCCCTCCGCCACTGCAACCCTAGCTACCTGACCAATCCATTCCCTGTTTGTCCCTGAACCCCTAAACACCCCTCCTCCATTTGGTCTGTTGCTCATCGAATAGTCCTCTGCTGCGGCCTCCATCCTCTCTCTCTGCTGCTCCTCTAATAGTCCTCTGCCAGTTTTGTTCGTATCCTGCTCCCATTTGCTGATTTTGATTCTGTCCAACGGGGGCTGATTTTGATTCTGTCCAACGGGCCCTGGAGGCTTCATCTCCCTCCCAGACGTAAGGACCGATTGCTTGATCTTCCTTCAGACAGACCTCCCCCTCGCCTCTTGTACCATCGGTCGAGGTTTTGGTCTTCCGAAGCCGTCGCCCACCAGGCCGCAGCCACTCGTGCAGTGCCATCGATCTGTGTCTCGCTGAGGTATCCCACCAGCCACAACCACAGAGACCCTCTATGTAAGATTTTTTTTACATCTCGACCTCTCTCTTTCAATCTTTGCTACATTTCTATCTTTGTCCGCTCTCTCTCTCATCTCTTCTGGGATGAGGTTCGCGTGAACTTTCTGTGCCTGGCTCAATGCCATCCCCTTCCCCCTTCGTCTAGGGCTTATGCCCCTCACTCTCTCTGCGGTCCAACCAGCTAGCCCTGTCTTCAATCCTAGAGGCCTTGAACGAATGGGGGCTCGCTTTTGCCTTGCGTCGTCGAGGCGTCCTTGTTGCCCTCCCATTCCGCCTATCGTTCCGTTTGTTTATTTCGCTTTTGGAGGTGTTGGCGTCTTGTCTGGCCTCCGGGTCGTTGTTTCCTCGAGACGTTCGTCGCTTCATGCGGGCCGTCAGGGTTGAAGCACTAAGGGCTTGCTCCATTGGTGCTCGTCTTCGAGCTCCTTTTTTCTACCGTTGCTCTCCGTGTTCAGGCAGCTCCCACGGTTGGCAGGAGGTTTCGCCTTCTTGGCAACGGTCCTTCTCAAGAAGCATTTCTGGTTCGCGTCTCCTTCAGGCTAAGCCGGGTGACTGGTGGTGTGCCGCTTGTTTGGCGCTAAATTTTCGTAAGCGTCACACATGCCTTCATTGTGCCTCGCCCTTTCGCTCCAGGCGTCACCCGGTATGCAGGCGCTCTAGTGCTATCAGCCAGCCTCCTCCTTGCGATCGGGTTCCGTCCAAGGTTAAGAGCTCACGGTGCAAGGCCTCCTTCTCGCTTTGGGTGAGAGTTGCCGAACTGCAGAACCCCTCATCTTCCGTCCTGGCCATCAAGATCGGGTCTTTTTGGGTGCCAACGCGTATGCCGCTGTCATGCCCGATGTCGTTCACGGGTAAGCGATTTATGCTTGGTTCGAGTCGGGTCCGGCAAGGTGATCATCTAGCACAATTCGCCCCCCCTGGATCATGCGATACTTTGCATGTCTTTGCGCCATCGTGTGATGCCGCCGGATGTTCGGGATCTCCTTTCTGTGTTTCTTGCAAGTTTGGGAGGTCGCCTAGGTGCTCAGTGGGATTTGAGGGTGTTATGAGCTCTCCTAGCAGGCGTCTTTTTTCCTTTGCTAACCCTTTCTCTGTTACCCGAGGCATCTTTGAGGCCAGGAGAATGGTGGGTTGCCCCTTCGCTTTCCCTCGCCCTCGTGCTAGGTGTTCTTGCAATGGGAGGGTGCGGGGGTTTAGCGTCGCTCGAGGGTCGTTGCTATCTTTGGCCTTGGCGGCGCCGTCTTCGGTCGTTGCTAGGCTCTCGTGCCAAGCTGAGATCTCTGAGGGGTCGCGGAACGCTATCCGCTCGTCTTTCAAGGCTATATCGCCCGTGGGTCTTTTCCATGATGGTCCTCTGTTTCGTGTGCCGGCTTATATGGTGCAGCGTACTATCCAGCCTTTCTTGGGGCCTGCATGCAGTTTTTATCTGCCCCGTTCAGTTCCCATGCTGTTGTCAGATTTCGTCGCCTATCTTTTGAGGGACTCGAGAGCCGGTATGGATTGGTGCCTTTGGGGGCCGCCCCGAGGTGCTTGGGCAGCTGGGGCATGTCTGGGGGGTGGTGTTTGCGACTATCATCCTTTTGTTTCACTCCCTATTGATGAGTTGTCTCGAGGCAGTGGGCTCGTTTGCGGGGGGTATGGCGATGTTATCAGGTCTGTTAGGCTTCGATTGCCCCCCAACTGGTTTTTGAGGGATCCGAGACTGGTTGATTGGTGCGATGCATCCTTGCTTTTAGTGGCAACGAGAGCTCTGGGCCTTGGCGTCTCAGTGGCTTCTAGGGCTAGGGGCTTTGGCGTCTCTCCTTCTATCGAGGTTTGCTCTGGTCGGGTGTGCTTGCCTCGGTCATCGACACAGGTCTCGACATGTGTAGTATCTGTGGGGATTTCCTATCGGCGTTTGCATGGTGATCTGGCCCCGCCTAGTATACGTTGCTTGCTCGTACAGGGGTCCTCGTTCGTGGTGTCGGCTATCGGTGATCGTTGCTACCCCTATCCGTTATGTCGAATTCCATGCAGTTTCATCCCTACACCCCCTTCCTTCGCAGCAGTTGGACCACACTCATCTCCTATCGTGCTACATCCACTCAGGGAGTCAGGTTTCGGTGGGCAAGATGTTCCTTCCGTTCAGCAAGCGTCTTCAGTGGTCGATCAGTATTCTCAATGCAACCACCTATATTTTTTTTTGGGTTGTTCAGTGGACGTAGCAGCTCAGCGTCTTCATCTATCGCTCTCTCAGTTGCAATTACACAACATCTCTGTCATGATGGAGGAGTCGTTCGCTGCTATCTTCGAGGATTTGCCGTTGGTGGACGTTGGTGCTTCTGATCCTCCTCCAGTCTCCGCACTGTCCTCGTCGACGATCGGAGAGAGCTCTCGGTCGGGGCGAGAGGGCGCCTCACTTAGGGGTAGGCGACGGTCTTCGAAGGTCTCTGTATCTCAGGTTGGGGTATCTCCAAGGCGTTCGGCGCGGATCCGCTCTCCGCGGGGATTTCCTGATTTCTTGACATGAAGATTCTATGCTGGAATATCAGGGGCTTGAATTGCCCCCAAAAATGCATGTTCCTTGCTAGTTGGATCCGACAGGAAAACCCTGATCTTGTCTCTATTTGTGAAACCAAGATGGCAGAGGTTTGTCGCTCAGTAGTATCTGAGATCTGGCGTGACGCAGTTTCTTTCTTCAAGCCATCGTTGCTATTTGCAGGTGGTATCCTTGTCCTTGGGAGGCCGTCCCTTGGAGTCTACCAGCTGGATGAAGGCACGTTTTCTCTATCCGTTGCCATTCCCCTTCCAGCTAAGCCGATGCCAGCAGTGGTCACCATGGTGTACGGTCCGCACCGCCCGAGCCGTCGAGAGGAGTTTTGGGAGGACCTGAATAGGATCCTTCTGTCTTTCGGGGACCAGCACCTCATCATGGGTGATTTCAACTGTCTGTTGTCCTCCTCCGACTCGAGTAATCCCATCTCCTGCTCGGCTTCTATGCTTGGGTTCCAAAGTTTCATTCAATCGAACCAACTGTATTCTGTTCCGCATCATGGTGAAGCTTTCTCTTGGTCCAATCGTCGCGCTCGCCCATGCTACCGCTTGCTTGACCGTGTTCTCGTCTCTCCTGTTCTGCTGGCCTCGCTACATGACCTCTCTTGTTGTCTTCTTCCTCCATCTGTCTTTGACCATAGTCAGTTGGTCATCCGATGGGGGCATGGTTTTTCCCGCCACATCAAATTCAGATTTGAGCAATGGTGGATCACGGAGCCAGATTTTGAGTCTATAGTCCGTCTATCTTGGTGTGGCTCGTGCACCGCAGCTAGGGCGGCTACTCGTTGTGTGGTTAAGTGTCGCCGCTTGGCTCGAGCAATTAAATCATGGCTTATCTCGAGGCATATCAGTAAATTTCAGCATATAGAGGATTGGGAGCGTGAGCTGTCATCGATCCACCAGTCTCTCTCAGACTCAGCCTCCATGTCGAACTCAGGTATTGCCTGCCTGAATGCTAGATCTGCAGAGCTGACTCTGCTTTTACGGTCGTGGCGCATGAAAGAGGAGATCCGGTGGAGGCAGCGGTCTCGTGCTATTTGGCTTAAAGCGGGTGACGAAAATACTCGCTTTTTTCACTCTGTTGCCTCTCATAGGCATCGTAGGCATGCCATCCCTTCCATATGCATTGAAGGTGTTTACCACTATGGGGATCAGGTTCTACCAGCGGTGACTGATTTCTTCATCAAGCTTTATGCCAGAAACCCCTCGGCTGGTGGGTCGATGGGTACAGACTTCATTCGTTGCTTCGACCATGCGTTATCCAAGTCTTTGCAAGTGCCCTTTTCAGAAGAGGAAATATTTGCGGCAGTTACAGCTTTGTCCGGGTGGAAAGCCTCTGGTTTTGATGGTTATCCTGTGGACTTCTATCGCACCTTTTGGACGTGTGTTAAGGGTGATATTCTGAGTATGTTCGCTGAGTTCCACCGCAACAGTCGGTTACCATCTATCTATCATCTGGCCATTGTATCTCTTATTCCGAAAGATGCTACGTCGGTGGACATAGCGCAGTACCGTCCTATCTCGGTCTTAGGGGGAATCTATCAGATCATCGCCAAGGTATTGGCTACCAGGATGCGATCTGTCGCTAATCAGATCTTTTCAGATGCTCAATTTGCCTTCATTCCCCATAGACGGCTGCAACATTCATTTATTTTGGCCACAGAGGTGGTTCACTCTATGAAGTCCAGTGGGAGGCCGTTCTTTACTCTTAAACTTGACTTCCACAAAGCGTATGACTCGGTGCACTGGCCTTTTCTCTTTCACATGTTGGAGAACTTTGGATTTGGTCGGCGCTTCTCTAGCTGGGTGCGTGAGTTGGTCACTAATGCACAATCCCAAATTCAGATTAATGGGGCCTGTGGTAAGCAGTTCAAGGTTGGGCGTGGTATTCGGCAAGGATGCCCCTTGTCCCCTGTGCTTTTTAACGTCGTTTCTGAAGGCATTGTAGTCTTGCTCAAGAGGGCTGTGGGGTGTGGGTTTATTAAGCCACTAGGAGTTCAGGAGTTTCAGAGCAATATTCTTACTTACGCAGATGATATGATTGTGTTCGGCGTTGGATCCATCGAACAGATGTTAAGAGTCAGGCTCATCATCCTCTTCTTCCTATCGATGTCGGGCCTCTCGCTAAACAATGATAAGTGTTGCATGTCCATGATCAATGTTCCTCTGCATATGTAGGCCATTGGGCAGAAGATCTTTCAGTGTGCCACTTCGGATAATTTCTTCTCCTACCTTGGTCTGCCGCTTCAGCTCTCACGGATTCCATCAGTTGCTTGGAACGCCACTCTCCAAAAGGTTCAGACTAAAATTTCGACTTGGCAAGCCTCCTACCTCTCGATTGCCGGCAGACTTACTCTCATCAAGCATGTTTTAAATGCGATGCCAGAATTTATTATGTCTATGTTCCTTATGCCTGTGGGGATAAATAAGAAGCTCTCTAGAGTATTGACCAGGTTTCTGTGGTCTGGGCAAGGTAACAATAAAAAACGTCACCTTGTGGGTCGGGAAACGATAAGGCTACCGCAGAATAGAGGGGGTTTGGGGATTTCAGACCCTAGGTTAAGAAGTATTGTTCTGGTTGTTAAGCAAAGTTGGCTTGCACATCAATCGGGGTCCCCTTGTGCGAATTTCCTTCAGGCTAAATATGGATCAGTGGAGTCTTTGTTTGGGGGTCAGCACGCAATTAGGTCGCACATTTCGCATCTGCGGAGATCGTGGATTCAAGCTTGGTCTGCTGTGTGGGGTGGTGAGGGCGATGATGTCGCTCAGAGCCCGAATGGCTCCATCCACACTAAAGATACCTACCTTTCTCTCCTTCCGGCAGGTGTGAATCGGTTTCATATGAGAATTATCTGGGGCAAAGGTCCTCCTCCGAGAACGCGCTTCCTTGCTTGGCTTATTTTGCATGATCGGGTGCAGACGGATAGCTTCCTCAAGTCTATAGGTTTCTGTATTGTGAGTAAATGTGTTCTCTGCGAGAGGGCCGAGGAATCTGCGTTGCACCTATTCTGGGAATGTCAGGTCTTTCAAGATATCTTTAAGGTTACCTGGAATAAACCAGTCGTGTCCGTGCGCCAGGAGTCTTTCGCTGTAGACCTCTTGTGGGGACCCCAACCAGTTCGTAGATGTAAAAGTTGGCGGATCATTTGGAGAACTTGGTTGCTCTCTTCCTGGTGGGCCGTTTGGATGTCGCGCAACAATGCTATTTTCAGGCAGACCCTGGTTAATTTCGACAAGTTAGTAAATTATATTTTGGCGGATGTATATGCATCGTTACGCATATGCCTTCCGGATCTTCAACGCCACTTGCCGCTAAGGCCTCCCCCGGATCCAGACTGATCGCCTCGGTTTTTATCTGTATTTTATATCTATTTTTGGCTTATGTGTTCTTTGTCTTGTTTGTCTTGTTTGTCGGTTTCAACGGCTGTTGAACCGGTCGTAATGTTGATATCTTTGATTCGGCTCTCTCTCTCTCTCTCTCTCTCTCTCTCTCTCTCACACACACACACACACACATATATATATATATATATATATATATATATATATATATATATATATATTGTATGTGCTTTTTTGTTTCGATTAAAGGGTTTATCCAATATTAAGCCTATCCCATGGTTGTTCCTCCCGACAGACATCTCAGACTGCTCCTCGATCAGAATCACCACCTTCCTCGCCTGCCTCCTCACCAGAACACCCTCTTGTACCTGATCATCCACCATCCTCGGGATAAATCCTGTCACTTGTGGGGCTCAACAGCAGATGATGAGTGATCGGGTCCAGCAGCGCTAAAAGTACGCACTCACATTGCACCTGATCATCCCTAGCACTATCCAGGTGGTACTGGCTATTATATCTAATATGGCATAAATTTCATAGGAACTTTTCTTAGATCATGCATTAAGATAGTCTTGCCCTAGTTCCAACTGGTTCAACCATGTCACTACACAAGTAGCATGAGGCATTGCTATTGCATTATACTATTCAACACCTAGAACGCGTGCACTTGGGATGTAGAAAAGATGGATCCAGAATCCAATCAAAAGGTGACTCTAAATTATAACGCGACCAAATCCACATGGTTCCTTTACTGGAAGAATGATAATCCTAATTTAGAATTTAGGAGTTGGTGTTTCCTAACTATAAAATGGACTTATGAAACTCTAACTCATTAGATCTTAAGGTGTCGCACTACCCTAAACCCTAAACCCTAAACCCTGAACCCTAAATGTTTTCTATGAAAAAAAAGGCATCTGAAGAGTCTAATGCTCCATATGCCCAGCAATAAATTTAGCATAGGGATCGGTGATTATAAAATATTGACCAGAAGCTTTCTCTCTTAATTATTATTTACTTTCCAGGGTATTAATGCTTAGAAACTATTTTTCTGCTGAGGCAGTAACCACATTATCTCCATGTGACTTGGGTGGCTACGTACATTAGGTTACACTTAATGCCAAGTGACTAACCATTTTTTTTTGCAATTTTACTCTTTTATTTAATTGGTGAACTTTATCCTGCTTAGATAGAATGTTATTTTATGGGTTAGAGAAATGTTTTTTAATTATTCTTGGCTTAAATTAGAAGCATTCTAGGTGAAGACCAGTACGTCAGTTATTTTGAATAGTAAATAGTACTAGCATTACATCTTTTTGTCTCACCTAACATCAGCCTGTGAGATCACACGCAGTTCAATATACCTAACACAAGCTGAATGCATTTGAGCACCTACCAGGTCTGGCGGTGAAGCAAAAGCTACCAACTAATCAATACCTTTTGTCCATCAAGCACATATGTAAAAGCATAAATGCCTATTGCTAAAATAAGGATTGAGTAACTCACACACACAAAGTGGGAGATGGTATTAAGTCCTCCTAAGGGAGGATCAGGTGCAATGTGATTACACACTTTCAATGTGCTGCTGCACCTGATCGCCCTCCATTATTTTTTTTGTCTCCACAACTGGCAGGCCCTATCCCCAAGACGAAGGGTGATCAGGTTCAGCACCTGATATTTTTTCCCTATGTTATGATGGCGGATCGAGTATGAGGGCGAGCCACGTAGTCGCTGCTCCTTATAAAAAAGGGAACGCCTCCTTAATCGAAGAGGGGGCTCCAGTGTACTGCCCTAAAAGGGCCGAACACCGGCGGCCCCCAACACTGAACCACGCCATGTAATGGTGACCTGTTCAACGGAGGCGGACGCAGTCTCTCTCTCTCTCTCTCTCTCTCTCTCTCTCTCTCTCTCTCTCTCTCTCTCTCTCTCTCTCTCACTGCGTATCATAAAATAAAGTTGGTGTTTCTAAAATTTATCGACTGTCTCAATAGAAAATAAGATTTTCTTTTGTTTTCTTCGGAAGAACTCAATAGAAAATAAGATCAAGGACCTTAATTTTGTCACTATTGTACAAAATCAACACTCATATTATTCCACTTATTCGCCCTTAAAACTCCAATATAACACGTAATAAAACAACCACAGATGACTGCAATTCTAGCCTTAAAACTTCGTGTTGAGTAATTTTCGAAGGCTTAAATCATAGCCTCCTATGTACTACCCGAGGGCACCCACCCTCTCTTTCAGATCCTAAATTTCATGAAAACGTCTCCCCTTTGCACAATCGGGTTATCTATAGGACACTATAGTCTAAAGTACATAGTACATACCAAGAACCTATCTTCCATCTCAATACATTATAGTCTAAAGTACATAGTACATACCAAAATTTGGATGGCAGTACATACCAAAATTTGGAAGACCTCTTAAAAAATAAATAAATAAACACACACACACACACACACACACACACACACATATATATATATATATATATATATATATATTAGAAATATGTTTATTGAATATTATATATATAGTCACTAGAGATGATTATTGGAAATATGTTTACCCGATTGTGAACTAGGTATTTCGACACTTTTTTCACAAATCCGACCCTGCAGATGCATTCGCTATGGTCCATTTGGTAGGAATCACCTGTCGGATGAAAAGAAATTGATTTTTTGATGCTTGAATATTTACGAAAATTCTGAACCACCTATTTTCAAGCCTTAAAAAATATCGCTTATGCATCGTAATTGGCTTATCCGAGAGCCGGTCCCAATATAACCGAGCATGTAGATCACATCCTTATGGTGAGATTTAAGAAGAAAAACAAAAAACCCACAAAATTCTCGGTTCATACCTCGGTAAACATATTTTCAGTTAACATATTCTAGTGAACTATATATTGTAAGGTGCAATAGTTCAAACACCCAACTCATAAAATAAGGTGAATTAGTTCCCTAGATTCCTCTTCTCTATACATGGATCTACCCTTCCTAGAAGTGAATTCAAACCAAATCTTCATTCGTAGTCCTTAATCACTCGATCAATTCTTAAAGATCCTAAACCAATATGCCAAATTTCTTTTTGAAGCGAAAATCAATTCTCAAATATTATTCTTGCTTTTGTTTTTGTTTTTGTTTTTTTCTCCTTTTGGGGATTTTACCAATCGTGCCTTACAAAGATCCAAGGTCATATTCAAGGTCGAACAGACAACGAAAGCGAAGCCCAGAAGCATAGGAGTGTTCACGTGACAAGCATAACATGGAGATCACTCACCATCAAAACCAATCTCTGAAACACAAAAACTAGAAAGATAGAGTCCTTTGGCATTCACGTCTTCCCTTCGAGCCCTTCCACACCTACAAATTCATGGCACCAACAAGCAGAAGAGGAAAGATAAACAACGCAGAGCTCAGACCAACAAGTAATAACAAGGAATTTGCTTATGAATCATATCAAATGCTCTCCTGCATACTTACCATGAAGGAATCGATAGACTAATCCTCAAACCCTAATTTCTTTCTTCTTTCTCACCTCAATCATGTTTCTCAAAGCCGTGACACCTACAGGGTTTTATAGAGATTGGAATAACCAAACACGTCTCTCTCTCTCTCTCACTATCAAGAGAAAGAGACAGTTGACTCACGGTTGGCCATGATGGAGCACGTGCAAATCAATCGAACCACTTCATCTCTTACACCTTTTTTACTTCCTAACAGTTTGGGAAGGGCGAACTGTTCGTTGATGGGCAGTTATGTAATTGTTGTAAAGTGTTCTGTTGGTAGGGGGACCTGGAGATTGGCTAAGTGCCATGGCTATTTGACACAGCCAATCACATGAGAGCATTTCATGTGAGCGTAGCTGTGGGGCCCATGCAATGCTGTCATGTGAAGGCACTAAGGTCGATCCTTTGATCTCAACTCACATATATCATAGGCCTTAAACGGGCCATACCATGCGGTCCACTCCTCTTAAATGCTTCTCCCTCCGGTCATGCACCCTACCTTCAGTGAGCCCTTCATTCTATCCTTTTGACCTATATGCCCTTCAAAACAAATCTCTCTCTCTCTCTCTCTCTCTCTCTCTCTCTATATATATATATATATATATATATATATATATATATATATATATATATATATATATATATATATATATATATATATGAAATAGCGCACAGGGTGTTCTTTTTATGCATTTACATGGATAAACCACTCCAAGGACATGAGACCTAGCAACGCTGGCTTAATTGCCTTAATTATGGTCACTGTCCTGACAGCAAAAAACTCAGTGGCCTTATTCCTTTTTTCCAAAAAGTTGTCACTCTTCAGCTTGGGCAAGGAGTGATGCTCATGAGATTTGAGCCTAGACCACCTGTCTTTCTGTCTAGGTTTCATCCCACTACTCTAAACCTCTTTAGGGCTATAAGCTACAGAAATTAAGATTCTTAGAGAAAGTTTGCAAATGTTGGGTTTTCCTCTTTTGTGGGATCCATTGGTTCGATGTACATTCAGTATCGCTGCTGAATTTCAAGCACGACGCTTGATCTCCTTGAGGGCAATTTTTCGTATTCACTGGATAGCGATTTGTAGAAGTCCTCTCAGTTGAATGATGATTCAGCTATTCAGAGTTTGAGGATCATCAATTTGTTGATAACGATTTGGCGAAGAGTGTTTTAACTTGAATAGTGATTTGCAATACTCGTTGCATAGTGATTTGTGGTATCGCTGCATAGCGATTTGTAGTAGTCGCTGGATAGCGATTTGTGGCTTCAGGTGGATAGCGATTTGTGCTAATGCGCTTCAGACGCATTGTAAGTTGTGCAAGACGTTAGTTTTTCACATTAAATGTGGGTATCGTCCTCTATTTAAGGGATGGATGAGAGAGCAAAAGAAGAAGATGAAGCGAACGAAAAAGTGTGAGAAACTCTTTTAGGGCACAAAAAGGGGGTAGAGTGAACAAAAGCAAGAAGTGCTGCTACACTTCTTTCAAGACAGCTTCGTCAAGTTGATTTTTTAGATCATTCGTTCTTTGTTCCTTAGTGAGGTATATCATCTTGTTCATTTTGTTACACCTTGTGCGTTTGTAAGGCTTATGCCTTTTGGTCACTCTGTAATCTTTGTTGGAAGAAAATGACATTTGATGACCTATTGGTCGCCGTGAATGTACCTTAGTTGAGAGAGAACCACGTAAATCGTTGTATGCTGTTTTGTTTTCGTTATTGATTTGTTTTGGTTTTATTTCTTCTACTGTCATTGCTTTATTGTTTTCATCGATTCACACTTGTGGGAAGACTCGGTACGTCCGTTTTAACCCCAACAGCAAAGTCGTGTGATTCTTAGATTTTCTCAAGATCTTGTGATTGTATTTTTCTCAAAGTTAGTGAAACATGGAAAAAAATACAAGTTGTGATTGTGATTACAATACGTGATTTCTGCTTTAAATCTTGTGAAAGTTGGACCTTGTGATCAGCAATCATAACTTCTACTTCTTGTGATTGTAAATCACAATCACATCATTTTCTCAAGGTTAGAGTAACATGAAAAAAATACAAGTTGTGATTTCGGCTTTAAATCTTGTGAAAGTTTGTTACATGGTTGACCTTGTGATCAGCAATCATAACTTTTACTTTTTCAGCTGTTCCCCACCTGTGACCAAGACAAATATGCCCCCACGACAAGAGTCCAGTTGCTTAAGAGTGTTGACAACTTTCCTTTTGTGGAGCCTTTTTGTATTTATTAGGACGGTAGTGTTACTTGTGTAGGAATATATGGGTAGACTTCCCTTAACAAAACCTGACCATTCAGGTATCACATGGGCAATACCTTTTCTCTGTGTGACCTTTCTGTAAGGCATTCACATTCCTAAAAGTGATAAACCAGGGAGAAATGGGCTACCAACTCGACTCCAAACGCAGGCCATCGCCGTGATGGAAAAAATGGCCACATTTGAGGATTGCCAGCATCCAAAAAAATGAGAAGGAATTACTCAGAAGACCAAAACTAAAAATGTTCCTTCGATCTTTGTTTCCACTATTTATATCCAGTAGATTCGAATTGGAGTCATCCACAGGTCAGATGGTCACCACAGTAACAAAATTAAAACAATTAACAGAAAAAGCTAACACTGAACAAACTCTTAGTTTAACTACTACTTACCTGTAAAGTCACTATGTTAAAACCACTTTGAGCGTTGACCTATCAAAGTGATCCTAACAGTGGTAAGACTCTTGGTTCGATCATCTCTCTCTCTCTTGTGAGTCCCTACCTCCTAGACTCGTCTCATCCATTTCTATTGGTCAAGTTGATCCTCTAGTGTGTTTGTTATTCCAAGTAGACCAAGGTGCAGCCTAGGCACACCCGAACTGGTGCAATCTACATCAACACTACGGTGGTCTCGACCTTCTCAAGCTCCATCCGTGGAACTCTGACCTTCCCCTAAAATTTGAGATTTTTCTGTGGGGCCGTTTGGGTATAGTGTATTTTCTATTGAAGTCTATTAGAACCCAACCTACCATTGACCTAACTGTGTCCACCTAAGCCCTAAAATCTCTAACCTAGACCCAACCACGGATCAATTTTCTTATGTTGTATGCTGGAGACACTTTCTACATTCTCGGCCAGTTAACTCATACTATAGCTAAATTTTAAACACCAACTAGAATAATTGTTTGGTTCTTCTCTAAACCTACAAGTTTTCTATATTGTTGATTTATCATATATATCTTAATTGATAGACATTAAAACACCATTTATCAAAGAAAGAGCACAAGCTGATGATAATCAAAATGCAACAAATTGAATCAATAATTAATTGCAAACCATGGTATAACATGGTTCTTCTTTTCTTTTATTAACAGGAAAATAATGGATCTCCTCCATATGATCACATTACCATGTAATCCGTACCTGAAGCATTTCTCAGGTATTGATAAATTCATAACTTAATCTTTTCTAAGTTTGAATATCATAATCACACAGGATTTACTATGTTTCAGCAGGGAATGGATTGTCCTTTTTGTTTTCCTAGTTGGAACCGTTTCAATGAAGTTCTGGTCATATTTAAAGCATGTTTCCAGCTTATATTTCTTTTGCTTCAAAAGTTGCAAATCATTTGCATGTGGAACAGACAGAAAAAATATGAGGTTTATCCATGCACGTACATTGTTTATTTGTTTTAATGAAATTGATGCTTAACTTGATCTTAAATTGCTTCAGTTTTCATTATTTTAAATAGTAACTGAATAGATGAGCCTTAATTTGTGCTTTGGATGGTTGTATGCATATATTTCTACAAAGCCAAAATATGCCGAAATAGCTCCTTAAAGAAATATGAGTGGTTCAAAACAAATTGGCTTATTAACTGTCTGCATTTTTTTTTCATTTAAGCAATTCTCAATGAAAAATTCCTAATATCTAATCTTCTGTTTTATCCTTTTTTGTATGTTTTACCGCCATCATGTTAAACAATACTCACAAGTGAAAATTTTCTTGGTCGAGGTTTGTGTTGCACTTTTGGTAGAATAGAAATTATTATTTTTTAGGAATAATCTTGCAGTACCCATTTGCATCTGTTATGTTAGGGATTTGGTGATGGTAGTCTCATATGCAAAGATGGCATCCAAAAGAAACTGTGTATTCTTCACATATGGGAAAAGCATGTAATGGGACCCACAAACTGTGTATTCTCCTTATTTTTTTTTTGAAAGGCAAGCTGGGGTTAGTCCGATCTCTACCAGATATCTCTTAAGCCCCATGTGGCAGAGGGATTCGAACCTGGGCCTTCAGCTTGGCACAGGACCCCGCTTACCACATGGGATACCACCTCGATGGGCCTTCAGCTTGGCACAAACTGTGTATTCTCATTGTAAAACAGTTTCATAAAAAAATAAAATTTTTAAATTTTGTGATATATAGTGCAGCAAAATCTATTTTGTTTCTTTTTTTATGCAATTTAGTTATATCAAATAGGCGCAGCTTTTCTCCAAAGAAAACTGTACACTGGCGCAGGTATGCGCTAGTTAAAAGCTGTTCATTGGCACAAATTTGTGCCAGTGAAAAATGTTTCATTGACACAACTTTGCGCCAGTGAACAATTGTACACTGGCGTAGTGTTACGCCTGTAAAAAGCTGTACAATGTTGTGCCAGTAAAAAAAAAACACGTACACTGGCGCAAGTGACCGCCAATAAAAATCGTTTTCACTGGCGAAAGCGTTTTTTCGTCAGTGAACAAATCAACGACGAGACCTTTGGCATCAGTAAAACCCCTTTTTCTTGTAGTCACTAGTAAAAGCCCTTTTTCTTGTAGTAATACGGATAGTTGGACCCTAATGCTACCTAAAAATGATTTTACAACGTATTGGCTGCAAAAACCGATTGGAATAGTAATTTGTTTGGCTGAAAGGAAGAACCCCAATCACTGACTAAAACCCTCTAGGTCGCCTTTGTGTACTAGGGAACACCCAACTTTAACCTTGTGGCAAGGGGAACATCCTCTGTTGGTTTCTAACTCACAATGTTTTATTACTACCGCGTAGATCGCCTGCATGGCCAGCAGGGTGGTTGTATCCCACTGGCGCACGGGTGTGTCTGTAACTTTCAGAGGTAGGCCATGTAAGGCATGGTGGTCGTGGAGCTCCACCCGAAATTTCGGCAAGGGTTTCTCGGCATAAAAAAAAGAACTTGGTGACATTCAGAAGTTGCCAGTACTAGATGAACTGACCCCCTTGTGGGCATATAGAATAACAATTCAATTATATTAAACAAATGCAAATATTTAAGTGCAACTTTTGTTGATTGTGCGTGTGCAAACCACATGGGCTCGCCCAGAGGTTCCCAGGAAAGAGATTTGTGACTATGCTGCAAGCTTGGAAGAAGGGAAAAAAAATGCCCTTCAATTTATTTCATTTAAGCTAATTAATGCTGCTACAATTTTCCATGAATCTTCTTCTTTCAGGCATAGCGACAACAAAAACAACAAATAATTAACAAGAATCTTAATTTTTCATAATTGTCCCTCCATTATAAGGCAAACTCAAAACCATCCTTTTACCATTTTTCAAAATCATCCCTTTCCTTTTCGTCAACCATGGCAAAACCATCCTTTTGGTAACTAGGCATACAGAAGCTAGAGTGCATGTGTCCTAACATTTTTGAAATATAAGGATAATTTTTTTTCAATAAGATAGGGATGTTTTCGGGTATGGTCCATAAGGTAGGGATGATTATGAAAAAAAATCTAATTAGTATGGCAAGGGTAAGTACAGAAGCACTTGCGAGCAGCAAGACACTGTCCATAGCCGTCATGGCTTGACAAACATCCATACACAGCAGGCTCCGTACAATCTTCGCCGCCGATAAGGTCAATAATGTCTACACATTTATATCCTTGTCTGGTTTCTTGGCGCCTGCAGAGACCCCCCAATTGCCTGCACAATATATACCAACACACAATAACTAAAACACATTCAAAAGTTGCTTCTCTTTTTGCTTTTCCTTTATTCTGTTTAAGGCTGTGTTTGGGAGCCTTGAATTGGCCATTGTGTTGTGGCTTTCTCCATGCTCTCATACTCTCTTGCTGTTTTGGAGCAGTGGCATTGTTTGGGACTGGTGTTAGAAGACCCAACACCACATTTCAACACCTTTCACTAGAGGATTTTTTTGGCACTCCATCTCTCAACATCACATATTGGCAAAACTATATTTCGACAACACAGAAACCCTGTTTTCAACCCATTGTAAGGCTCCCAAACATAGCCTAAATGTCACCAAGATATTGAAGGTCTTTTTCTCAAGTATTTGAAGGTACGATGCTATGGCCTGTACTCTTTTAAGTCTTTACAAGGATCTAGGATGTGTTTTAGCATTGTGACCATCCATCATGGCGATCAGCAGCTGATGATGATGGCATCAGGAATGCCATTATGGTGGGCCCCTCAGTTTGCAAGATGAACGGCCACGATGTCAGCATGAGAAAAAACGCTCATGTAGCATGACCTGGTCTGCTTTCGTTACTATGGGAGGCCGAATTCCAAGCATTGATGTCGCATGCGGAGGAGGAGTTCGGGTACGAGCATTAGGGCGTCCTGACGCTCCCCTGTGAGGCAGAGCAGTTCTCCTCAGTAGGTGCTCCTCGCCAAGAGGGAGATGGAACAAAGCTCAGCCGCATCCTCTGTAGGTGCTCCTCCCTCGTCCGCCCCTTCCTCCCAACAGCGCAAGACCTCCCCTTTCTGACCACGTGGATGTGGGGGTCAGGACAGCGGAGGAGGAGGTCGGAGTAATGGGGGACGTGCGGAGTGACCCAGCAGGTGTAGAGGGACTGGGCGACGGAGAAGAGGAGGGCAAAGATGAAGAAGTCGCTGGTGGTGGTGGAGGTGTAGAGGATGAGGAGGAGCTCGCCTGGGGTAGTGGTGAGATGGATGGTGGTAGTGATGGTGGTGAGAAGGGTTGTGGGGAGTCTAAATCATCATTTTCTCTTGGTAGAAAATATTTCTCCACCTCTTTGGAGGAAAGTTTTCTATCAAAAAGTGTGTTTTTTTAGAAAAAATTCTCTTGAGAATTAGTCTCTCATTTGGAAGGGTCGAAATACTGTTTTTTCTATCTTGTATCACTTTTTCTACATCTTTCACACTTTCAAACCGAATCAAGTTATATGTTCTTCCTCGGCACACGCAGGTGCATGTTCTTGGGTCTGAATGAGCGCCACGTATGTAAGTACATGGGGCTCATTTCCACATGTGTGTCAGCATCACTTAGCATCAAAGTCTGGTGCATTTGCAAAGACTTAAGTACCCTTTCCCACCATTAGCGCCATAAAACGATGTTTCGAGTAAAGAACAAAAATATTCTTTCGCCAAAAAAAGGTTAATTAAAATCATCATCATTTTCGCCCAGAGGAGTAAATTCCTCTGCTTTAATAAGAGCTCCTCGTAATATGTCGCCCTAAATGTTCTGGATCACACCCTTTGATGACGAACCATCTGTTGTAACAGGAGCTCCGATTGACGACACACCATTTGTTGTCGTTTGTTGCCGCCAGAGCACCCTTTGTCGTCGTCTGTTGCCGCCAGAGCACTATTTGCCATCGTCGTCGTCTATTATCGTTAGAGCACCCTTTGTCGTCATTTGTTCATGAGAAAATGTTGAACTACCAGAAAAATCAGCATTTTGTCTATTGTTCATCATGATACGAGGGTGCAAACATCGAACTGAGTAGACAGAAAATAATGATTTACAACAGAAATACTGATGGTAACATCAAACTGAGTAGAGTAGTGATTTACATTAGAAATCAAATAAGAGAGTAGTGATTTACAGTTGAAATCAGATCAGAGAGTAGCGATTTATAGTAGAAATCAGATAAGAGAGTAGCGAACAATAAAAATCAAATCAAAGAGTAGCGATTTACAATAGAAATCAGATAAGAGAGTAGCGATTTACATTAGAAATCAAATCAGAGACTAGCAATTTACAGTAAAAATCAAATCAAATAGTAGCGATTTACAATAGAAATCAAATCAGATTATAGTGATTCACAATACAAATTAGATAAGACAGTAGCGATTTACAGTAAAAATTAAATCAGAGATTAGCAATTTACTGTAAAAATTAAATCAAAGAGTAGCGATTTACAATATAAATCAAATTAGAAAGTAGCGATTTACAATAGAAATCCGATCAGAGAGTAGCGATTTACATTAAAAATCAAATCAGAGAATAACGATTTACAATAGAAATCAGATAAGAGAGTAGCGATTTAGAGTAGAAATCAAATCAGAGAATAGCGATTTACAGTACAAATCAGATAAGAGAGTAGTGATTTACAGTAGAAATCAAATCAGAAAATTACGATTTATAGTACAAATCAGATTTCTACTGTAAATCGTTACTCTCTAATCTGATTTCTACTGTAAATTGTTACTCTCTAATCTGATTTCTATTATAAATTGTTACTTACTGATCTAATTTTTACTGTAAATCACTACTCTCTTATCTGATTTCTACTGTAAATTGCTACTCTTTGATTTGATTTTTACTGTAAATCGCTACTCTTTGATCTGATTTTTACTGTAAATCACTACTCTCTTATTTGATTTCTATTATAAATCGTTACTCTCTTATTTGATTTCTACTGTAAATCGCTCTTTTCAACAAAGAGAGAATAAAAAAACCATGGCCGCTCAGAGAGAAATCTTATTGCTCTTTTCAACAGTTACAAGAGAGAAAGAAAAAAAAATTATATAAGGCAAGGGCGACAACTCTAAACCTAAACAAGTTGGGTATGATCCATAAGAAATCGAGTCTCAAACATAAAGCCAAAAAAAAATTCTTTCGGGGGGCACTGCCCCCCACGCCCCCCCCCCCGCCAGGGGCGGCCCCCTTGGACCCCCAACTGCTGACTGTGCAGTAGGACCCACGTCGGGAGAACCCCCGGACCCCCTCTCTGTAAGAGAAAAAACTATGAATCAAGCTCCACAACTCATCATGCAGGAACGAGAAGGCAACCATGTGTTGTAACACAAGCTAAAAACAAAGGCGAAACATGCAAATCTATTTACGGGGAGCAAGAAGACATTTTCATCCAACACATATTTATCTTACCAGAGGACATTTCTGTCAAAAGTATATCTACCTTTTTTATATGTTATTTTATTATAAAGTCATCATGGGCAACATTGGCATATAAATTATCGCGAGTCCCAAGATATTCCTCCGTACACACAGGAACACACAATTTGTGTTTCGGGGAGAACACACACCACCCTTCACTTTCAAACGCCCCCAGGTGTGCTGTTTTTATGTTAGATGGGTCCCACGGGTTTGTAAGAACCATTGATGTTTGGGATGAAGGGCATCTAGAGCATTTTGACTGCTAAAAACAATCATGAAACCTTGTGTTTGGGAGGCCTTTTATCCTGTGGATGAACGGTATCAGAGGGTGTACCCAAACCCACCCAAATAATTAGTTGTCCCATTTGGGTTGGATGTTGTTAGGTAGAGAAAAAGGAATAAAAAAACCATATCCATATAAATTAGGGAGCTTACTTTCACTAAAAATACACATAAAACACCTGAGTCAAGCCGAGTCAGGTTGAATATCCAACCAAAATCATCCAAACCTGACCCACATATTACTCGGGTCAGGTACATGTTGACTCGAATGACATTTGAAAGTGGGTCAGCCTTTTTTATGCTCATATCCAGGAATTTGAGTTCAAGTCGGGTTGGGTAATAAATAAAAACCCAACCCATTGACAACCGTGGTTTAAGAGCATCTTGGTCATGTTTTGATAGGGCATGGGTGGGTGGAATTATCGTGTATTGTAACTTTTTTGGCTTATAAACATCTGCTTTGGTGATTGTTAACTTGGGGCCTGTATATATATATAGGATCGAACCGATCCGGCTTCATCAAACTCAATTTTCAGTCTAGCTAGTTGAAACAAACCCAAAGTGAATCAAGATCAGGTGCAATCACATTGCACCCATTAAAGTGTGTCGCTGCGCCAGAGCTTGGCATGTCTTTGGGATACACCCTGTAAGCTGTGGGGTTCAACAGCAGATGTGTGGCACCTAGTGGTAGGCATCGGGCCTGTTTAGAGCTTGGCCCGTCAGGCTTTAAGTGTGGCCTGGCCCATTTATTAACAAGTCAGGTTTTGGCCTAGTTTTTAACAGGGTCGGGTTTGAAGAGCATCTCATGGTCCGGTTCATTAGCAGGCCAATGTGAAGTGGGCCGGATCCAGCCTGACCCAACCCAAATTCATTAATAAGTTCTCAACTTCTCATGTATCCATAGTTTCCATAAAATTAATCCAATTAATTAGGTAAATAGTAATAGTAATCAAGTTATTATGCAATAATTAATTTTTAAAAAAAATTATATTATTAAAAAATTAATAAATAACTCAGACCTATCGAAAAAGCATGATAGCCCATGAGCTGGCCCGAGCCTGACCCACGTATATGACGGGCCAAGTTTTGGCCCGGTACCTAATGGGCCCGAGCCTAAAATCTTGGCCCAAACCCCCATGGCCGGCCAGGTCGGATTGGCCCATCGGCCGGAATATGTAAATGCATTGTTTAAGTTTTAAGTCCACATCACCTGTCAAACCCATGCATTGATCTGGTTCGTATTTATGTCAAACAGGCATCCAAACCCAGTTAAGGAAATCAACTTTAGGTTGGGCAGGTGGCATATCGTGGCATTTGTCCCCAAATATCAAACCCACCCTTGTGGTGATTGAAAATTTGATGGTCGTATAGACACTTCAAATTTTCTCGACTCATGAAACTAGTTTTGTTTAAAAGCATGTTTCAAAGTAGTGTGTGTGTGTGGGGGGGGGGGGGGGGGCAAACGGCCAGCCCGATGGGCCAAGTCGACGCGACCCACAATGGGCCGAGACTGGGTTGGCCCACGGGCGACTGGACCAGTCCGATAAGCGTAAGCTATTTAATTATTGTTTTTTAATAATATATGAATAATAAGTAATTAGTTGTATAGTAATTTTGGTAACTATTATTATTTAATTACCTAATTAATTACATTAATTTTATAAAAACTAGAAAGATAATTAGTTAGGTACACGAGAACTTATTAATTATTTACTATTTGCCTAATTCGTTGCACTAATTTTGATTTATTAGTTCAAATGTTATGCCATGAACGAAATATTCTTATGAACTTTTTTTTAATACTTTGAACATTATCAAATATGGAATTTTATATTTTTTCATTTAATTCTCTTTTTTGGTATTTTAAAAATTAATTTATTCATTTTATTAAAAAATAACGTACAAATGGGTTTTGGCCATCATGAGCTGCTCTTCAAACCCAAGTCAGTTAAGAACCAGGCCACAACTGGAGCCGGACCGCACTTAATGCCTGGCGGGTCAAGCTCTAAATGGGCCTGCACCGGCCCGATGCCTAACTCTAGTTCTTCCTAACAAATCCATCATGTTTAATACATTAACCATGTCTACTTGAATCAAAATAACTTGAATAGTGAGTTCCCAACTAGGTTGTACATGCAAATAATTATTACACACAAATATATATATATATATATATAAAGAGAGATGAAAACATGCCAACTAAAAACCATACAAAACCTGTTAGATATATAAATGTGGACCATCTGATCAAAAAATGATCGAACGATCCACATTGATCTCATTTATATGCTTTGAAACTTGCCCTAACGCTAGCCCCTTTCCTGTCTCCCTCCTCTCCCTCTCCCCATGCTTCTGCTGAGCTATTTAGCAGCGCTTCAAAAGTGTTGCTAAAAGGTGAATTTGCTTAAAAAATCATGTTTTTAATAAAAAAAACGCGTTGAGTAGTCCATGACATGCGCGATGGACTTTCAGTGCATGCGTTATATTAAGCAGCTATGAATCAAGCAGCTATATATATATATATATATATATATATATATATATATATATATATATATATATATATATATATATATATATATATATATATATATATATATATATATATATATATATATATATAGGGGCCTAGCTAGGATTTATGTGAGGGGGGGGGGCAAACAGGGGTGTAGCAAAAAAAAAAGAATTGGTGTGATAGTCGGAGTTTCGGGGGCAGCGCCCCTGAAAAAAAATTGAGATAAAATAAAAAAAATGGCTACAATTATTAATAAAAATCTATTTCATATGGACAAATCAAACTATCTGCTGCAGTCTTTCTCAACCTCAACGGAAAGTTCTTAAACATTATCTAATGGCAATATATACCAAGTGAGCTCAACTAGGGCCGGTAAACAAGCCAAACTAGCTAAGCTTAAAGTGTTCAAGTTTGACTCATTTTTTTGGTGAGTCGATTCAAGTTGGAGTTTATAACCAACATGAGCTAAATAAACCATGCTTGAACAAGCTTATTTATAGAAAAAAAATACACCTGAAAATAATAGGTCCCCATCAAAAATGACATTGTTTCGTAGTTGAAAGCAATAAGATTTTATCTCTAAACCTATTGCTTATGGTTAGGCCAACCATAAGGAGTTTGGTGCGATGGGGTGAGGCCTAGGCTACTACGCAGACAGGTTAAGATCTCATGGGTGTCACCTCTTTGTGCAAGCTTAAGCAAGGCGACGAGGAGTAAGGCCATAGAGTTTTATGCTATCAGGACAACACGATGTAATAATTTGAAAAAAATATGGTTTGACACTTCAGGATTCAAAACATTTAAAGAAAATAATTCATTTTTTTTTCAGAAATCGAACCGAAGTTGCTTGTATTGCAATATTACCTGTTGGAATGACTCTCTATCTATTGTTCATGTTTTGGATTTAGATCTAGTCTAGCATGATCCAATCCGAATCTTACCCCTACTCGATAGGGATATCAATGGGTTGGGTTTACCCAGACCCAACCCGTACCAAACCCTATAGAGTTCAAGTATGGTGATAAATAAGAAGATCTGATTAAGACTCAAATCCGGACCCAAAAATTTGATTAGTACATGGATCCAGGTATAGTTTGTGAAATTTTATACCAAATCTAGTGCTGACAACGAGTTTTGATTAAGGCTTGCAATTTTTCAATGTAAAAATGATAAAAATAGTATTTTACCGAGTCCGGTTCATGTAGTTCTTATCAGGTCCAGGTATGGTTTCTCTTATGGTGAATCTGATTAGAACTGAGTTCAAAGTCGGTACCATACCCCAAAATCAGAGTCAGGTCTGGTTCTACCTGTGTACAAATCAAACCCGACCCGTTGACACCCCGATAAAAGAAAAAAAATTAAGAGAGAAAAATGCAAATCCAAGTTCTCCCAACCCCTCACACACATCCATACACGGCTCAAATCTGAACCCTCACACGCACACCAACACACGTGTGCTTAACCGCTCAAGTAAATAAGAGCATGCATTTTAAGTGTTATCATAAGGGTTGCATCTTTTGATATCTAACTGTTATAAAAAGGGAGTAGGTGCTCTGGGAGCATTATATATATATATATATATATATATATATATATATATATATATATATATATATATATATATATATATATATATATATATATATATATATATATATATATATATATATATTGCTCTTTAGAATATATGAACTAATGTTAGAAACATAATTTTCATGAAGTTTTTTATTCTTTTCTCTTGAATCTAATTGTACGGATGTAATCAACATGTTTGATTTTATAAGAACTTGCTCTTTAATCAACCGATTGTGTGAGATTTTTTAAGGCTTTAAAATCAACAACCCATAATCTTTATAAATATTCAAGCTTTCAAAATTTGTATATTTCATCAAAAAATACATTATCCAATGGTTGATTCTTATCAATTTGACCATGCTAAGCACATCCACATGGTTGTATTTAAAAAAAAAAGTGTTGGAAATGCCTATATTTTTAGTTTTCATATTCTAATTCTTATATTTCAGTTCTCGTATTCTAGTGACTCATATGTATGGCAATTGGTTGGCAACATGAGATAGAAATGCCTCTTTGTTTTTCATTTTTTTCATTAGTTTGGTTGTTTTTATGAAAACCCATCCTTACATACGTGATCTACATGCTTTTTTTGTGGGAATTTGCTTTTGAATCACTTGATTATATCATATAGATTTGTTTTTATAAAGCTTCATAAATCAAAGCCTAAAATGTGAGATACTTTTTCATGTCATAAAATCATATATTTTTTATCAAAAAAACATGATTTTATAGTTGGTTCCAACTATTTGAAACACGTTGAACACATCTATGAAGTTTGATTAGATTAAAACAACTTGGCTTATAACTTTTAGAAGCAACATGACATCATATATATGTATATATATATAATCTAACATTAAACTAATTATAGTTAATATTAGATGAATTCAATATTATTAAATGACTAAAATACTCTTAGAAGAATTGCATTCTTGAAAAATGCATGTTAAATTTTTTTGAGGTTAAAAAGTAACTTTGATGGATTGGCAAAGTTACTTTTTTGGAAAAGGTGAGTTCAAAAGACCTATAATGCACACAAAAGTAATCACTTATTTTAAAAAATGTCATTCTTTTAAAAGTATTTTAATCATTTTAATAAGGTTAAATCTATTTAATGTTAACTGCAACTTACATATATATATATATAATATTTGGTGTGCTATTAAAGGCTCCAAATAAATTATATGAAAGTATTTAGCTGAAAATCTTATGTTTTAGACTTTTGTTTGTAAATTAAACCTTATGGTACAATGTTTGTTTTGTAGGAAATGAGTTTTGAATTATATGATTTTGACACAACTCCTTGTTTAAAAACTTCAAAAATTAATGATCCACAATGCAGAAAATTTTTATGACTAAAAAAAATCATATTTTTGAACCAAAATAACACGATCTAAGGTTTGATCTTTACCAAACAACCCTTAAACACATTTTTGTGGTCAGATTCAGTTGATAAAGCATGATCCAAGAATCTATTCCTACTAAATGGGCATGTTCAACACAACACAACACATACCTGGATTGAATTTTTATGATAAAAACCATGCCTGGAACCAATAAAAATTACATAAACCAGACTCGATCCATAACCTGTAAAATAATATCTTTTTAAGTTTTTTTTACATTGAAACTTTGTGGATCGTATTCGGAACTCAGGTTGGACCTGGTGTGGAATAAATTTTCATAAACGATGTCCAACCCATTTAATAATCGAAACATTAATAGGACCTCCTTTTTTTACCCAAACCCTGACCATGTAGGATCCTGTAGGGGTCAGGATCCTGTTGACGCCCCTAGTGAATAGGGTTACGAACCAACAGCTACACCATGTAGGCCCTGTCCCACCCATAGTAACAAAAGTTAAAAATGGCAAAATATCATAAGGCAAAAACTTGCATGAAATTGATTTTTTTTTTAAATCTCGCATTTTTTGGCAAAATCTCAGCACTAAAAAATAAATAATATAATATAAAAATAACTTTTTAATAAAGAAATATAAATAAAATATTTAAAATAAAAACCACACATTTTTTCATGATAAATAGCCGATAAAAACATAAATAGTGTGTTTAAAATGCGGTATTAATGTTTTTGACAAAAAAAAAACTCAGTGATAAATTACCGTTTTTAACTTTCGGGTGATTTTTCGTGACATTTTCACAAGATTTTCATAAATCTCACTAGATTTGTCACTATGGTTCCACCAAAATCAGTCGAGAAAACGGAGCCCCGCCCCGCCCTGTTTGGACCGGGGATGAAGGACATGAAACGGGGATGGAGGCGGGGATGGAAGTTAAAATCAAAACCCGTGCGGGGATGGAGGCGGGGATGAAGGTCCAAATTTTGCCATCCCTAATTCCGTGGGATCAGCCAAGCTTATGTGCCCATTCTTTTCTATAATGGTTGTCTGGTTCGACCCATTCCATATTAATTAATACCCTGCCCAAGTGGAGGGCACGAATTGTACTTAAAACTATTATTATCTACGGTCTGTAAACTGTTAGGATTTGGGTCGGATGCAGTCAATTTCAGATCCAACTAATTGGATGTTGGCTAAACAGATCCATATTCAGATGGTGAAAAGCTCATACCAAATATGATTTTCCACACATATTCCGATTCAGATATCTGTTAAATCTGGGTATCCATTGCATTTGGTAGCAAAGAATCAAAACCATATCTGCATCCTATTACAATTGGGAATAGTTTTTGCTTACCAAATCCGACTAAAACATAGTCGGAATCAGTCGGATTGGACTGCATCCAATCCACATAGAGGCACTGGCCTGGAAACAAGGATTGTAGACTAGGGATGTCAAAGGATTGGATTTGGGTTGGATATTTGACTGAATCTCAATCTGCTTAGCTGGATTCGGTAGAACGTATTACACCCAATTAATGATCGGATCAGATTTATGCACTTCTAAATCCTAATTGAAAAAGAATTCAACGGATATATAATCTTCATTGGTATTCATATGAAACTCATTACCTAGTGGGATCTGGATTGGGCATCAAGTGTTTTAAGTCAAATCCAAATCTGGAATTGATTATGCAAGATCCTCTTTTTGTTGGGTTTTAGTCATTCCTAAATCTAAACCGAATCCAACCAGTTTACTTTGGGTTTCAGTATATAGATTAGATCCGGTTTGATGTCTGCATCCGGATCTGAATGCATGTGCAATCTATTGGGATCATGTAGGGGTGTCAACCGGTCGGTTTTGACCCATAACGGACCCGTACCAAACCCTATAGGGCCAGGGTTTGGTGATAAATAAGAAGGTCCCATTAGAATCCGGGTCGGACCCAAAGGGTCTGATTAATATATGGATCCGAATGTGGTTTATGAAATTTCATACCAGACCCAAGCCCGACCAGAGTTTCGACTAAGATCCATAATTTTTCAATGTAAAATGATAAAAAAAATTTATTATTTTACCGGGTATGGGTCTCATGTAATCCTTATAAGATTCGGGTATCATTTCTCTTTGGTGGGTCCGATTTGACCGGGGTCCAGACCCGATACCATCATCTCAAACCAGGTCTGGAACTGGTTTCACCTGGGTCCAAACCAAACCTGACCCGTTGATGCTCCTAGAATCATGTTCCACACACGAGTCCATTGATGAATGCCTCATCACATCAAAGATCACACTAACTTGGGGAGGGCATGCAATGTGCAACAATGACTAGCAATCCAGCTTAGGGAAGTTCACTAAAACCGAGTTGTCACCCTCACGCATTGCTTGGTGCAGTTCATTTAAAGGAAGGTCATGATATGATTGACTGCCCTCCCTCTTAGTGCAGTCACTCCCCGCGCCCTTGCACTTGAAGGAGCCAAGCTGGGGGGATGAAACTTACCTTGGTTTAATAGAGTCCTAAAATTTCATGTGAGTACCAAAAAGCATCTCATCGTGAGTCATGTGACCACCATTAAAATCAACATCCCCCAACTCGGTATATATAAATCCCATATCTCAAAACTCACCCCCCCACTTGAGGCAATCACCAACAAACCTTATCCCTCTCCACCCCATTTCCCTCTCAATTTATCTCTCCCCTGTTTGTTTCTCAAGCATTCAAGTGAAACAGTACATATGAAGATTTCCTTCTTCCTTGTTGCAGCCATGGCACTAGTCATTCCTACGCTGCTTCAAGTTGCAGTGGGAAGTACTACAAGCACGAACCATATTGGTGAGCATGTGCTAGCTCTACTTTAATTCACTCTACTAAGCTTCCTTGTGCTCTGATTTTGACCATGGCTGGGCTAATATAATTGCATGGTATTGTTACTAGAGGTCCCAAAGAGCTTTACAAGAGATACCAACTTGGCCTTGGAGAAGCAACACTTGATTGCAGAGGTTTGTGATTCAAATCTTTTTAATCTCTGACCTTGTCTTTTTTTTATTCGTTTTTCAACATAGAAGTATGAAGCAGATGGAATGTGTTTCAGACTACATTCAGGTTCTGTTTTAGTTTCTCTAATGTGGGTTAGTGCCTTCATATTGGGATACCAATAGGAGGGGAACATAGGGAAGAAGCTAGCAGTTGAGACTGATGCCACAGGTTCAAGCCTGCCAGACTGCTCGCATGCATGTGGGCCCTGTTTCCCATGTAAAAGGGTCATGATCAGCTTCAAATGCTCTATTTCCGAGCCCTGTCCCGTCGTCTACAGATGCCTCTGTAAGGGGAGGTTTTTTCATGTCCCTTCATATTGATTCTCATGCACCAACCTTCTTAGATTTGAATTTTCTTTCTCTGTTTGTTTTCTACTTTTCTCTTTTGTGTAACATGTGAAGGAAATCTTATGGAAGTTCTGGTAATAATTGGTTACTGTATACATGTACCAGAAGTAATCTCCCGCATTTCAAACAAACATATGAGAGCTTCTGTATTATATCTCACCATTTAAAAGGCCATTCTTATTTCTTCCGTATTCAAAATGCCTATGCATGATTTTTCAAATTGAATAGTTAGCGACAATTGAGAGAGAGAGAGAGAGAAAGGTAACTTGTCCAAGTGGGTGTCCAATTGTCGGCAAAACAATTACAGAACAATCAAGTGGATGGATGTCCAATTGGCAGCAAAAGAGTTGCATGACAATTGAGAGAGAGAGAGAGAGAGGTAACTTGTCCAAGTGGGTGTCCAATTGACAGCAAAAGAATTACAGAACACTCAAGTGGATGTCCAATCGACAGCAAAAGAGTTACATGACAATTTAAAGCCAAGGAAATATTGGAACCAAGAGCAGTAAAGTTGAAAATGGACAGCAAAAAGAATTACACGCCAAAGTTGCGCCAGGAATAATTGGTGCCAATTACACTTGCGGCTTGTACGAATGAACCAAAGTTTTCCCGTACAAAGACAATGGTTTTTTAAATTCACAAGCAAGTAGCACCCTCCCTTCCTTCATGTAATGCAAATTGCAGCAGGTTTTCTAGATTTTCTTTGAATGCATTTGCAAGTAGTCCCGAACCTCTCTCTCTCTCATGTAAAGGTACCTAAGGCAGGGGACTGTCAAAGGCCTTACAAATTACAGACAAATTTTCAACCACAAGATGCACTGCAGAGTCAAATCCCTTAACCCATATTCGAACTTAATTGAGTCAATCGAAGGGGGAAAAAAAAAACCTCTATCAAGTAAAAACAAGACACGAAAAAGATAATATAATAGCCAACCATGAGCTTCTGGCAGCTCCGGCCGCACACTTGGTTAGGTGGGTCGGCTTAAGGCATTTAACTTGAAGAACGTTACTAGTTGGATGGATACCCGAGTTATGAGTCCCTTTGCCGTAAGATTGTAACCCATGCAAAACAATTTCCTGGTGAGCTGGAGGAGAGTACTCGTAGGGTGTGTTTGATTGTGCATTGTGTGGGATGCGGCGAACACGGAATGTGCTTCACATCAAACGTTGAATGCAGCAGATGCACAGTATCCCAAGAATAGTAAAAAAAACGTTGAACGGTAACAATGTTTTCACCCATTTGAAGAAAAAGTCGTCTCTCTCTCTCTCCCTTTTCTTCTTTCTTCTTTTCTCTCGTTAAGGTTTGAATTAGAAATTTTTGAATTAAGGTCTGAATTAAGATTTCAAATTAGGGATTTTTTATTTAGATTTTGAATTAGGGCTTTTTGATTTAAGGATTGAATTAGGGCTTTTCGATTTAGGGTTTTGAATTAAGGATTTTCGAATTAGTGTTTGAATTGGGGTTTTTAGAATTAGGGTTTGATTTGATTAGGGCTTTCTATATTTAAAATTTTTATATCAAAAAAATATAATTTTCTATTAGAGTTATAACAAACGTTGTGTTTTGTTTTGTTCAATCTTGACAAGCAATCAAACAGTGGGTTGGGTTTGTTACACTCTCACTCAAGAGAAGCCTTTTTCCTTTGAAGGAACCACTTTAAAGAAAAATTAACTTCCTCAAAAGGAGTTTATCCAAGTTCTCTTTTCCTTTAGTAAACTTGAAAACCGTTTTCATAAGGTTCTCAGTTTTACTTTTTAATTCTAAAATTTCTACTTGCAGATTTTTAGTCTTGGAGCTAGTAGAAGAGATTTCGGAAGTAATAAGAAGATTTTTCTTTTGTAACTCAGAATTTTCAATACTGAGTTTTTCATTTTTCAGAGTGAGCTCTAGATTCTCAGATTTAAAATGTCTATTTTTTAGAATCGTTTTCCTTGATTCTTCAAAAAGTTCCTGAAAAGCATTTTGAAGTTCTTCAAAGGAGAAATCAAGGGATTCACTTACAGAGCTTTCTGCCATGAAGCACATGTTGGCGGTTTTTGCTTCATCATCATTTGACTCTTCACTTGTGGATGGTTCTGAATCATCCCATTGAGCATGCAGAGCCTTTTTCTTGAAGAACCTTTTCTTTGGTTCCTCAGTCTTGGATTTTCTTTTGAGAAGAGGACAGTCACCAAACAAATGCTCTACTTTTTGCACCAAAACAAGGCCATCGTCAACATAGCACCTTTCTAATGAAATATCGGTACCATAAACCATGGTTTCTCTTTGTTATCAAAGAAAATACAAAAGAAAAACTTCCATATTTAGAAGCTCATATACAAAGTCCATGTTATATATCACAAAGACATGAACACAAAACCATGACTCAACAATAGTTCGAGGGAATGAGCTCCACAGTTGTTTGAAAATAGGACACGTACTTTTTTTAATTATTTAATTGATGTGCCTTATCTAGATGCTAAGGGTGTGACGTAGAGTCCAAGTAAAACTCAAGACTCTTAGGAGGAGAGTTGTTCATTTAAGCGAAGCATGACTTGGCTCGAGGCAAACTAGGACTAAACATACCTGAACATATTAGGCTATTTCTACCCATTTGCTAAGGCAAGCATTTTTTTTTTATTACTCAAAGAAACCGCATTTGGGATCGAAGACCTGGTCACGCTGGCTGAGTCTGTCGTACCTACTATCATCATCTCAAAAGCATAAAACTCCAAAGCTAAGACCCTCGCCTCCAAAGCTTGTGTTGGTTGTCCACTCGTGTAAGGTCTTTAATTTGTTAAAACTTGATTAATTGTCGTCCACTCATATTGATTAATTTCTATTTATTTTGTTAAAACATGATTAATTTCAATATGTCTAATGTTGATTATTAAATTAGAATGATGCAATATAAGTCTTAAAAATTCTAGAATTTGAGTATGCTGAGATCTATGATCAATTATGTAAAACCGTTTTGTAGAAATGATTAGGCAAAATAGATGTAAGAGTTTTATGTTTTATGAAGATGTTAGATTAATATGAGCATGATCAGTCAGTTTTAATTCATGTTAGAATGGTTAATCATCATGTTTGTCATGGACCTACTTCTTCAATAGGCCAACGTGGCGCGATGGTCCTTTCTTACCGCTGCAAGCCTTTCCGATCAATCACTTATCATTGCGGAAGCTTTAATAACTGAGAGTGCAAGAAAGCGAGAGAATAGAGATAAAGAGAAATCGTAATCACTTGAAAGCAATCACAACGAGGGTGAACAAAAGAAAGTTCTTCGCATTTGCATTCATTCACATTTTTTGCTGAAGGCTCTTTCCAGATTAGATCTGCGAGCTAACCCTTCAAAATATTCATCAACTTGAACCAAAGTACAGGGTGGTCCAAAAAAAAGTTGCAACTGACTCGACACTTTATATCAAGATTCAGTTGAAGCAAAACAAACTCTAGACACAACTATACAAAGTAGGCCGCAGGGGAACAAGCTCCTCCCTTCAAGTCATGTGTTGCCTTCAGTGTCATTTGTTCTGTGGTAGGCCTTGATAGTGGCTCTTCATTTGGAATGTTGGCTCTCACGTCGACTTTGTTGTCTCCTCCCACTGCACCAGATACTTCTTCACTTTGCCCAAGTAATTGACTTTATAGCAAAGGATCTTGTTGAGACGTTTCTCGGCCCGTTATGTTGTCTATGCCTTCTTCAGGACAGGAGCGCATTGTGGCACGCTACATTCTCGATCCCCCTCATCCGCATGAAATGGTTTCAGGTTGCACACGCAAAATATCAGGTGCACCTTAAACTTTGGGGGCAGGTCCAGCTTGTACGCTAGGTTGCCCATTTTCTTCGTGATGTTGAATGGTCCCACGTACTTCCTGATAAGACTGTGGTGTCCTCCATGAAAGATGTTTATGTGATCCGGGTAGAATTTTACTAACACCTGGTCTCCAACATAGAACTCAGCAAGACGATGGTGCTTGTCTACCCACTTCTTCATCTTTTTGGCTGCTTTGTACAAAAACATCTTCACCAGCTTGGTATGCTCGTGCCAATCTCGAACAAACTAATAGGCAAAGGATGGCCTTTCCTTCTCCTGTGCGGCTAGAGTATGTGGGGTCAGCGGCTATTGTCCCATCGCTATATCAAACAGGATGTGGCCTGAAGACTAGCTCTTTTGAAGATTATAGCATAATTGGGTCACATCCAGGAGCTTTACCCAGTCCTTCTGATTGGCGCTAACAAAGTGCCTAAGGTATTGCTCCAATAGTTCATTGATGTGCTCCGTTTACCCATCGGTCTGTGGGTGAAAAATTATTGAAAATAGCATATCAGAGTCAAGTAGTTGAAACACTTCATGCCAGAATTTGCCCGTGAAGCGAGTATCGTGATTTCTCACAATGCTTCTTTGTATATCTCAATGCTTCACCACATGCTTAACGAATAGCTCTGTCGTCTTCTCTATATGGCACTCTTTGGAAGTTGAGATGAAGGTGTCATATTTTGAGAAACGGTCCACCACCACTAGGATAGAGCTTAAGCCATCTACGTTCGGTAAGCTAATAATGAAGTTTATAGAAATATTTTTTCAAGAATATTCTGAGTTAGGTAGAGGCTCAAGGAGACTGACAACCTTCTGGTTAGTCTCATTGTCTTGCTGGTAGATGAGGTACATTCACACTTCCCCCCTCTACATTGTCTCTCATTTACGGCCAATAGTACCCACGTTCAAGAAGTGCTAAGGTCTGCTTCTAACCTGGATGACCTGCCCATAAAGTATCATTGCACTCCTTAAGCAATTCATGGTGAAGACTTCCCTACCGCGACACGAAGGTGCATCCCCCTTTAGTCATGAGGATGTCATCCCATAGTTAGAATCATCGAGTCTTTTCCGCCTATGTCAGAGAGACAAGGTGTTGCGTTGTTGTATTATGTTGCATTCCTTCACAGATGTGGTCCAGCAATGTGCCCTCCAAGTGAACTTCGAAAGGCTCCGCCCGCACAACCACCAGTTCTGCTATGCAACTCAGGGCGTTAGCAATAACGTTGGTCTTCCCCACCTTATACTCCAAAGCAAAGTTTAACTTAGTTAAAAATATTTGCCACGGAGCTTGCTTAGATATCAGCTTCTTCTGCGTCTGAAAATAGCTCATGGCGATGAACTGGGCACTCAGAATATAGTGTCAGCAAGTTCTGTGGTAGTGAACAATGGTCATCATTTCATGTTTATGCACTGTGTAGCGTCTCTCCACATCTTTTAGCTTTCGTCTCTCATCCTTGGTTGCACGATCTCGACATCACTACTCTTCGCCTGCACTGTATTGTCTTGTTCGTTGTCCTTCACGAGGCGTTTTGGACATTGCCTGACAATATGTTTCTCGTCATAAAACAAACAAGTTACAACTGACCCTTTGTTGCCATTATTGATATGCTTTCTATAATTCTGTCTCTTGTCAGAATGGTGTTGGGTCGATGACTCACCTTTATTGTAGTGTCGATCCTCCTTCTTGCCTTCGTGGTTGGGCTTCTTCTCAACCTTAGTCGGTGGAATAAAAGACTTGTGTTGTGTATCCACTAGTCACTCGGTCATCACATACACATCTTTCAAAGTTTAGGAATTGCTCATTTTCACTTCGAACTGTGCCCAAAGTTGTAGTTCCATGATAAACCAGTTGAGTTTGTTTTCATCCGTCATATTGGTAACGTCTAGCATGAGCTTCTGGAATGTCCTGATGTTGTCTATCAAGGCTCTAGTGTGCTTGAGTGCTGCCACCATCCGATAAGCCTGGCAATATACATTTCTTGGTATAAAGTAGTTTCATAGCTTATTTTTTAAGGTTTTAAAGGTATCAATCACACAGTGACCCCTTTCCATGTCGCTATGCTTCCGTTTCCAGTAGGTTATAGCATCTCTGTCAAGTAGAGTTGTTGTCACTTTCACCCTGAGGTTCCGGCCAATACATTCTGAATGTCCAAGTAGTCTTCCACCTGGAATAAAAAGTTTTTTATTGCCTTGCTATCTTTGGAATCATTGAATTTAGCTGGCCTCAGCACATCTATCTTTGATGGCCTATCATCATTTTCGCCATTGAGGGTAATTGTCCGCTGCAGAGTGTGGTTCTTCAACTGAAGCTCCTCAACTTCAATATGTAGGGTGGTCATTGTCGTAGTCAGCGAAATAATATGTCTCATCAGCATAGTTGCCTACTCTCGTAGGCTCATCGCCTCATCGTCTAGTCCTCCGAATGACTCAACTATGCATGAAATTATTTTTTCGTGTAAAGTCACATCAGCCACCAGTCTGTTGACGGTCACAGCCATCTGCTCATGGCCTCGAGGTGAACTCATCTTCTCGACCTCAGCAACTGTGTTTCTTTTGGTGTTTCGCAAGTTGTATCGGTGCGCCACGATGTCTTGCTCACAAATCATGGCTTGTCGGTACTTATCTTGACACCGACTTCTAAGTCTTTTCCCAAGCTCGGGAACGGACTCTGGTACTACTTATCACGAGCCTAATTCTTTAATAGATCAATGTGATGCAACGGTCCTTTCTTACCACCGCAAGCATTTTGATCGCTCACTTGTCGTTGCGAAAGTTTTGATAACTAAGAATGCAAGAAAGTGAGAGAATAGAGAGGAAGAGAATCTGCAAACACTCAAAAACAATCACAACGAAGGTGAACAAAAAAAAAACTCTTCCTGTTTGCATTCATTCACATTTTTGCTCGAAGGTTCATTACAGTTCAGATCTATAGGCTAACCCTTCAGGATATTCATCAACCTGAACCAAAGTACATGGGTGGCCCGAAAAAAATTACAACTGACTCGACACTTTACATCGAAACTCAACCAAAAGCAAAATATACTTTAGACGCAACTCTACAAAATTGGTCGCAGGAAACAATGTTACTACATAGAGTAACTTGGGGGCTAGGATAGTCTATTTTTTGGGGAGACCGACCATCGTCAAATAAGATATCATTTTCTTTAATCAGTTATAGTTTCTAGAAAAAACAAGGTTGCTGGTGTTTGGTGTTTGACAAGTCAAAATTCTTTGGAATGTTCCATTCAGGTAATCCGCGCCTTTTATCAGATATCCCAAAAAGAGTACTGTGTTTTCTGAAAAGATATTCAGGATCCAACTTTTCATTGAAACGGCAAACAATGACCACAATTTGATTAACTGAGGTATGTGCAATAAGTTTATAATAAAATAGCAAAATGTTTATTTTCAAACCACGTGTTAAAAATGATATACTTTGTGTAGACCTCAATCATGAAGTTACTTCAGGTCTCTGTTTGACAATTTCAGTAAAAAACCAAGTTTGGAGAACATGGATTCTTTTTGGAATATCTGATAATCACTGGGTCTCTAAGTAGAAATTTATGTGTTTTCAAATTTTAAGTAGGTTCATCCAAAAGTCAAGTTACCATCATGCCTGTATCATCATGATTTTAACATGATTCCCAACATATCTTAATATTAGGATAATTTTATCATATATTTTTAACTTTTAAGACATTTTAGTATTTCTAATTGTAAATGTGCCCTGAACTTTTCCACCAATTTTTCAAGAAAAAAACAAAATTGTTCATTTTATGATGAGGTTTCCTCTCTCTCTCTCTCTCTCTCTCTCTCTCTCTCTATATATATATATATATATATATATATATATATATATATATATATATATAAAACATGAGAACTTGAAATATGGGCATTTCCAACACCTTTTTTGCAAATCCAACCATATAGATATGCTTGACATGGTGAATTTGCTATGAATCAACTATTGGATCATGTATTTTTTATGAAAAAATATGATTTTTGAATGCTTGAATATTTATAAAAATTATGAGCCATTGATTTTAAAACCTTAAAAAAAATCAAAGCATTCGTATCATTTCCTATCACCTCCATCCATGTCTTCCTAAGCCTACCCCGACTTCTTTTAACTAATATATTTTCTCATTTCTCCATCCTTTTAACTGGAGCATCATTAGGCCTTCGCCGAATATGTCCAAACCAACGTAAACGATTCTCTCTCATCTTATTTTCAATGGGTGCAACGCCTACCTTCTTACGTATCTCCTCGTTCCGAAACACATGTCCTCAGTTGATTCAAGAGTTGATTCTTATAAATCTAATTCACATTAGTATGGTTAGATTCAAGAGAAAAGAAAAAAAAATCATGAAAATAGTGGTTCACACATTAGTTCTCATATTCTAGTGATTATATATATATATATATGTCTTAGAAGGCAGTAACTGCTAACTGCTTTCCTAACTAACAGCTAGCAAACAGGACTTTTAAGTACTTTTTCATATTTTTCTTAAATCTAATTGTACAAATATATTTGACATGGTCAATTTAGTAGAGAACAACACTTGGATAATGTTTATTTTGATAAATAAATATGATCTTTTAAGCCTTTAATATTTATGAAAATCTTAAATGGACAATTTTTAAACCATATAAAAACCTACCTGCCTATCTAAAACAGATAACCTAAAAGCCGATTCCTATAAAATCAAGCATACCGAACATTGTCCTCGTGTTAGACTGAACTAGAAAAATGCACAGATATCAATGACACATTGAAGATATTACGATTTTATTGAGATATTTTAGAAGCAAATTTGTTCCTGAATTGGTCTTGATAAATTGGAAATTTCGCTTATTAAATGTCATGATTTTTTTTCCCTTTGTATCATTACTTCCAAGTTTTTTTTTATATATTTTCCTTTTTTTTGCAATTTTTCTACGTTTTCCAAACATGCAATTTCTTGCAAGTACTTTTTCCTGGTCGCTGATCGGCCCTGTCCAGCTAAGCATGTGTATAAACTTTATATATAATAACTTCCGTACAAGTATCACCATTGGATCCGTGGCGCAATGGTAGCGCGTCTGACTCCAGATCAGAAGGTTGCGTGTTCGATTCACGTCGGGTTCAAATCCTACGTTTTTTACTTTTGTGAAAAATCCTTTTTTTTTTTACCAAAATTTCTGCCATCTTCTTTTCCTTCATATATTCCGTGGCAACAAAAATTGTTCACAAAACAAGTCCTAATATCGGATCTAAATCCAATCCATTGACATCCCTAATTGTGACATAAGAGTTCAAGTAAAAGTCAAGTCTTTCGGGAGGAGACTTGTCCAAGCGAAGCATGACTGAGCCACCTTGCCTGTTCACACAACAAGGTCCCAATTCTAATATCGGATCTAAATCCAATCCATTGACATCCCTAATTGTAACATAAAAGTCCAAATAAAAAGTCTCTGGGAAGGAGACTTGTCCAAGCGAAGCATGACTTTGTCACCTTGCCTGTCTAATCTCAAGGCAAACTAGGACTCATCGTCCCAGGACACATCAGGCTGTCTTTTTTTTCTTCTATATTTTGCCTGGGGAAACCATGTCCGTGACTGGAGACAGCATCTCCATCCTAGTGACATAAAACTCTGAGGACTAGGACCTCGCACCCAGGACCAAGGCCAAAGCTGAGCAAGGGTAGCACCCACAGGAGTTGAACCTTGACTGCTCATCTAACCGAGGCCCTGTCCAACTATGCTAACCCCTTTGGGGTCACATCAGGTTAAACTTTGATAGCATTTTGTTTTTCCTATTTTGATGATGAGAAACCTTCCTCGGGTGGAGCCCTACGACCACCCTCCCTTACGTGGCCCACCTCTAAAAGTTATGAACACACTCGTGCGCCAGCAGAGTTTGATCTGGTGCATTCATCTCAACGCCCTTGTAACCACCCTACTGGCCACAAAAGACGATAGCATTTTCATTGAGATATTCTTTTTTCATACACATCTAGGGATGGCAGTGGACCCGGGAAAGCGGGGCCCTGCCCCGCCTCACCCCGTTTGGACCGGGGATGAAGGGTATGAAACGGGGATGGAGGCGAGGGTGGAGGATAAAATCCATCCCTGCCGCGGAGGCGGGGCGGGGGTGGACGTGCACTTTTCCCTGCCCCGCCCCGTCCCCGCCACGATCCCCCGCCTAATCCCCGCCCCGACCACTTTTCCCCGCAATATCCCCGCCCCGCCTCATCCCCGTTTGGACTGGGGATGAAGGGTATGAAACGGGGAGGAGGCGGGGCGGGGGTGGAGGATAAAATTTTGAGGCGGGGCGGGGGTGGAAACCTTGTCCCCCGCCCCGCCCCGCCCCACTGCCATCCCTATAACGGCCTCGTATGTAACTTGGATCAGGTTAAACTTTGAGCTTGATTGAGCTTTGCACAAGCAGCTTGAACCTGGCCCGTCTCTGGGTCGTGTACTGACCTGGTGTCCCCACCTATATTCAAGGGATGTCAAAAGGGTCGGACCTGCATTGAACCCAGGTGGGTCCAGTTCTGGTCCAACCCTTAGATGTCGGTGCTGGATCCTGATCCGGATCCAACCAGACTTAAGAAATGTGGAACCAGAGCTAGATCTGAATCTGGATATGGATAACACAAATCAGACCATTGAAAATATTAATTTTCATATATAGTGTTTAGTTGTAAATATAACATCTTAATCAGAACTTGGGTCTGGGGTGGATGTTGCAGAGTGGATCATCCTGACCATAGCAATAGCAGGGCAACACCCTTTCAAGGGGAAATGATGGAAGTAGCGTTCCTTTTGGGATAAATTCCCCTCGGTAGTTTTTCAAAAATAGGACATGTTGATATATATATTATTTTTATTAAAAAAAAAGTTTTTTTTTATCAAAATATTCTTAAAAGTGACATTATGTTTAAAATAATTTTAAAAATCCATGGTTGTCTGAATGAACGTACAACTTGTTCCTAAAAAAGGGACTTACGAAGGAAGTGGACTCTCTCAAGGAGCTTCCCACCGAGTTTTATGCTGTCAGGACAGTGACCATAAGTTCTAACTCTGGTGGTGGTTTCTGTGTTTAAATATATAAAAAAAATAAGTAAATCCTAACACTTACTCCAATTTTTCATGTCTTTTGCGAAAAACTAAATCAACAAAAACTTAGTTTTTTTCAAATTATAACCCGAAAAAACAGCACCCGGCATGTCCTGATTACACTGGCTCAGCACGCCATACCTATGGTCGTCACACCGGTGGCGAAAAACTCTGAGCCTAAGACTCCAAACCCCCGGAGCCTATACTGGGCGTTGACGAAAAATTGGTGGTGGGAATTAGTGGGCTAACCATGTATTGTTAACGTCCAGGATCCGATCAAAGTGGAGGACAGATCAGGTGATTTGACAAAACACAAATTTTTTGTGTTTTGAAATCCACCTCCATCACTTCATCACCACCATTAATTGTTCAAACAGTGGGGCTCATCAGAAATGCTGATGTCATCATTTAAGAGTGAATGGTGGAGATTGAGGTGATGAACAGTGGTGATTTCAAAGTACAAAAATTTGTGCACGAGTAAGCTTGTTTAGGTAAATGAGCTGAGCTGGCAAGATCGCCTTGTATAAGCTATATATATATATATATATATATATATATATATATATGTTATCAAGCTTTTAAAAATATTTAAAAATATATATATTTTTTAAAACGAGTCACCTCGTGTTCATCTCGTAAAGGTCAGCTCGTAACGAGCTTAGGCTCGACTCGTGACAAGCTCACAAGCCGAGTTTGAGCTTGAGAGTTCCCTTAATGAGCTGATCCCGAACAAACCAAGCTCAGCTCGTTTACCAGCCCTAGCTTTGACCATGTGGCAAAGGAAGCTTCTAGTGGGTTTCGAACCCATGACATCTTGATAACTTGTGCCAGATCAGTGGAGACCTTGTGGGCACTTTCTAAGAATACTTGAGCATATAGATATTTTTCTTTGAATCGTGAATTACTAACAGTGGTAATACTAACCCCCTCCCAATCCCAGACAAAACAATGGTTGGCCTCCGGTTGGTAACACCTTTCATGTTATTTCTATTGGATTTTAAATCCACCGAAAAAGACTATAGATCGTTAACTTATTCGTGCTAAATCATTTAAAAGAACAGAATCTAAATCTTGATGCAGAAGCGTACCTGAATCCATTGGTGATTCAGTAAATCTTCACAGGTATGATCTTCTAGAACCTTTATAAGTGGTTTTTCCTTCTTCTCTAAACCTAATTAGAGAGGAACAGTTTTCTCTTGATGATAATGGAGAGCCTGAGAGAATAGCCACTATATATGTTTTTGAGACCATAACCTAATTGTAACCATCTAGGGTCGATTTTAAATTTATCTCATCATAAAATTAAAAATTGACAGATAAGGGTACATGAGGTCTCTACATATAATAAGATCATACCATATGAGATATCATATGTCCCAACTATATGTGATCACTTTATATGGGTCTTAACCTTAAAGAGCTTATAATGTGTGATTCAGCATATGTAGGCTCACACATTTTTTTCTAACAATCTCTCACTTGAGCTATATATGTCACCTCATAATCAAGTATTATAACCTTATGAGCTAATAAAAAAATATTGTCTTATCAAACAATATCTCTAACAATCTGGTTCATTGGTCATATCAACATAGAACCAAAGTGGTCTTCATTACAAACATCGTAATTTGACCTATCAATGATCACATATATTGACATAACCAAAAAACATAGATCAAGTATGGATCTGAAGCATGAAAATTACACGTAATGTGATCCAAACATGCCTATTTCCAACTGGTCCTCCTTTATTCTTTAGTGAGATCACAAAAAATGAGTACAGAATGAAACTAAAACCTAAACTTTATACTAAAACAGTACAATGAAACTTTATTATATCATAGAACATTCAAATACAAACTCTCTTTAAACCAGCATATCATTAAATGATAAAACACTCATTTGAACAGTATGCTCATGAAAAACCTTGGGTGGCAAACCTTTGAAAAGCGGAGCTGCAATCATGAAGTCTGTGCCAATATGTTCTATCGATATCTGACCATTCTACATTCTTTTTTTAACAACAAGGAACTTGATGTTAATATGCTTTGACTTCGATAAGCTCTTATTGTTGTTGGAATATAGCATTGTCGAATTATTGTCACAAAATAACTTTAGCGGTCTTTCAACATTATCCAAAATCCGCAGTCCAGTGACAAAATTATGTAACTATATTTCATGATTAGATGCCTCATAACAGACTACAAACTCTGTTGTCATAGTGGAAGAAGCAATGAATGTTTGTTTGGCACTCCTCCAAGAAATAACATAACCTGACGTGGATGTGCGACTGTCTTGGTATCTAGCAAAGTCAAAATCAGAATACCCAATGATTTCTAACCGATCTGATTTCGTGTATGTGAGCATGTAGCATTTTGTTCTCTGCAAGGACTACATAACCCGTTTGGCTGTTTTACAATGATCCATACCTGGGTTAGTGAGATATCTGCATAACATCCCAATAAAGTATGCTATATCCGGATGTGTACACACTTGAGCATACATAAGACTCCCCACAACAGATGCATAGAAAATCAGTTTCATATACTTAACTTCAAACTGGTGTTTTGGGCACTGAGCGAGACTAAACTTGTCTTCTTTAGTAACACCTGGTTTACAATCCTTCATGTCATCTCTATCCAAAATTCTTTCGATATAGCTTTTTTGCAATAATCCAAGAATACCCCGAGAACGATCTCGATGTATCTGGATTCCTAATACAAAAAGCGGCATCACCAAGATCTTTCATTTTAAATTTCTTTATCAGAAATCTCTTGTTTTCGTGCAGTATGCCTATATCATTACCGGCAAGTAATATGTCATTAACATATAAAACCAGAAAAATAAATTTGCCCTCACTGAACTTATGGTATATACCAGTGTTGTGAGAGGCGTATACCTCAATACCTGAAGCGAACGCCTGAGAGGCGAAGCGCACGCTCAAAGTATTGAAGCGTTGCAGTGAAGCGTTTCAGGCTTGAAACACACGCTTCACTCATGTGAAGCGCACGCCTCAAGTCGAAACGCGCTTCGCTTCTAAGGCGTGCGCATCAATGCAATTTGTGAAGGGGAAAAGAGTATAACCTTCAACTTGTAGGGGTTGGGTGGCCTCGGCTTAGCCTCCTCGCCGTCGTTTTCGTTAGAGTGACTATCATCGTCGTTACGATTCTTTGTGAGGGAAGGCGTGGTCGCCTCCGCCGCCATGGAATTGATCGCTGACCTCCACTTTTCATCGCCGTCCTCCTCGCCACTGTTGTTGTCGTCTCTCATGGCGCCTCTCTCTCTCTCTCTCTCTCTCTCTCTCTCTCTCTCTCTCTCTCTCTCTCTCTCTCTCTCTCTCTCAGCTTTTTTGGCTTTTTTTGTTGGTTTCTTTTTTTTTGTTTTTTCTTCAATGTCAATGCTTGATGGGTGATGCCTTGCTTGTTTCCATTGTTTTTTCTTGGGTGAATGCATGAGTTGGACATGTTTTTTTTGTTTAGAAAATGATGGTGTATGTGGTATTTGTGTGCTTGTGGACAAGGTTGCATGACATTGGCAATGCTGGATGTTTTTTTTTCTCTTTTGATGGTTATGGGTTTCCTTTATTCTTTGCTTTTTCTTTTCTGTTCTTTTTTGGCCGTGGTCTTCTTTTGTTATGTTGGTTCCACGATATGGGTGTTTATGTTGGATTACAATGTGTTTTGTTGACCATTATATGTTGTTTTTGAAGAGAAAAATCTTTGTTTTTAAAGGGTTATATAGTTTTAGCTCCTGCATGAATGCTCCATCGCATGAATGGTGCAGTTAATCAGACACTTCCTCATGCATGATGTTACTATTTATTGGTTGTTGTCTGGAGGTCAACCTTTTACCTTTCTTCTTTTTCGCGTACAAGTGTTCATTCTTTGTTCTTATTAGATCATATACAGATCATATTAGAGTTGGTACCTGATTTCTTATGTTTTGGGTATTTATTGTACCTTCCTTTTTCTGTTAAAATGGTTCATGAATGTCCTTTTTTTGTCATGCTTTCTGTGGGAATCGATTTTATGTTGAGATATATCAGAGTGATTCAGCTGCATTCACAATTTGGAGGATTATCTTGACAAAATTTGCTTCTCCATTGACATGGTGTCTTATAATACATTGTGGTTGCTGCACCACTACAATTAATAGCATTGTATTTGGAAAAAAATAAGCCTTTTTAGTATAATATCTTTCAGTAAAATAAAGGCTTCAAGCAACTTATTGCAAGATGCCTTGAAATGAATAGTGTGATTCAAACAAGCAACCAACTTGTCCAATTCGACTCAAGAAAATGAACAAGAAATCTGGATTTGTTCTTTTGCTTAGTTATGCCATCTGAAACGCAGAGCACTCAACAGAATGAACATGCTGCAAATTCCTACCTGTCCTACCGAATTAATTCATCCGTTTGGTTTGCCCGAGTGATCTAGTGTCTGTTTAAGACTTTCAGCTTCAAGTGAAGTCAATGTGATAGTTCCATTCGTGTTTAGTTTTAATATTGGATATTTCCCCCTTTTAAGCATTCTCTGAATCGGATATGCAGAACTAGTGGTCATGAGGCCCAATAGAGCTTGTCTATGTGAAAGGGAAATCAATGGCTTCACATAGTTAAATTCTGGAGTTTGTGGATCCTTGAAGTACCTTTTCTATTACGCAGACTTATCTTCTATCTGGTTTATTGAACAAATTATTTTATACTGCACAATTTCATTAATTTTTGAATGTCTCATTAGCTACCAAATCTTTATTTCATGTCTTCCAGTTTTTAATTGATGTTGTTCTGGAAGATGGTACTAAAAATTCTACAGAATGTCAGAGAAAAAAATATTTTTTGTTTTAGTCTATATCTTGAGTTCTTGATTATCGTTGGATTGCAAATGTGGGGATTCTTTAAACTAATGTTGGGCTTATGCATGTAGATTTTGTTCTTGATCCTTCAAAATGTAGCAAGCTGACCATGGAAGAAAAACAAGAGCTAGTGTATGAACTCTCAAAATGGCCAGAAGGTGCTCCAGAGCTTCTACAGTCATGGAGCCGATGGGAGCTCCTGGAGGTGATTTGTGGTGCCATGGGGAAAGAAAGGAAATATACGGGCCTACCAAAATCTAGAATGATAGAACGCCTGCTTAGGGTAGTATCTGAAAAAAGAATTGGACATAATGATGAGAGTGCACAATCTGGAGCACCTCCAATACTGCCAAGTACTCAAAGTACTCCGAGAAGGCAGAGGAAGACTGACAATCCTTCCCGATTAGCAATTGACACTAGCAGTTCCTTATATTGCCAGAATGTAGCTTGTAGGGCTACCTTAAGTTCAGAAGATACATTTTGATCATGAAGCTTACGCTTCAACGCCTCAAGGCTTACGCCTCGCTTTGCCTCATCGCATTTAACAACCTTGGTATATACATTCATCAATCATATTTATCTCAAAACCAAATGAGAGAATAACTTGATAAAATTTATGATATCATTTATGGGAAGCTTGCTTAAATCCATAGATGGATTTCTTTAATTTGCAGACCATTTCCTTTGTATTGACTGAGATAAAATATTTTGGTTGCACCATATATATTGTTTCATCAATGTCATCATTAAGGAATGCATTCTTTATATCCATCTAATGCAACTTCAAATTATAATAAGTCATAAGTGTCATCATAATTCTAAAAGAATCTTTCATAGAAACTAAAGAGAAAATCTCTTTATAGTCAATGCCTACCCTTTGAGTAAATCTTTTTGCAACAAGATATGCCTTATATCTTTTCACATTACCCATAGACACCCTCTTGGTTTTAAATATTTATTTGCATCCAATGGGTTTCACACCTTCAGGTAATAGGACAAGATCTCATACTTCATTGTCTTTCATGAATTTAATCCCCTCATGCATGACATCTATCCACTTTTAAGAGTTAGAGCTCTATATATCTTGATAGAAGTTGATTGGATCATCTTCTCTGAAGCACGTATCACCCTCATGTTCTTGGAGAAAATAAAATAATCTGAAATTGCCCTTCTCTTCTCTCTAGTGAATTTCTTTAATGGCACTTGTTCTTGAGTTACTTGAGGTGTTTCTTTAGGTTATTGAGTTTGTATTCTAGAAGGAAAAACTTGATTTTGGATAGAGAGATCTAGAACATTGCCTTGATTTAGATTTGTTATAACAATGTCGAAAATAAAAATCTAATCATTATTAACAATAACTGTAAAAATAGAAATAGACTCTTCTTCAAAAGCAGTATCTTTTGCCTTATCACTCCCCCTAAACTCAACATCCTCAAATAAATAAGTGTTTTTCGTCTCAAAAATGACTTATTCACAGGGTTATAAAATTTAAAACCCTAGATCTTTCAGAATATTCAACAAAATAGTAGCTAATTGTTCTTGAATCCATTTTTTTCATATGGCCTATACGGCCTAGCCTCAGCTGGACATCCCCAAATATTAAAATGCTTCATACTAGGCTTTTTGTTTGTCCACGTTTTATATAGGGTCTTGGTTACTGCTTTAAATGATACATTGTTCAATATATAAGCTGCAGTCTTTAATGTCTCTTCCCAGAGAGACTCTAGTATGGTAGAACGAGAAATCATACTCTTTACCATATCCTTTAAGGTCTTGTTTCGTTTCTCAGCAACACCATTCATGCTAGAAGTGTCTGGCATGGTATACTGAGGGACGATACTATATTCGTCTAGAAATTCAACAAAGAGCCATGGACGTTGTTCACCTGATCTATCATATCTACCATAGTATTCACCACCACAGTCAGATCTAACAGCCTTGATCATTTTGCCATGTTAGTTTTCAACTTTAGCCTTAAATGATTTGAACACATCTAAGGACTGAGATTTTTCATTAATTAAATACAGGTACTCATAACGAGAATAGTCATCTATGAACATAATAAAATATTGTTGATCATTCTAAGAAGCCGTAGAGAATGACCCACAAATATTTGTATGAATTGGTTCTAAGACATCTATTTTCCTTTTGACACTTCATTTTCTTATGTTTGTTCGTTTCTCTTTTATGCACTCAACACAAACCTAAAAGTCTGTGAAATCAATGGAATCAAGAATTTTACTTGTCATAAGTCTTTTAATTCTTTGTTTAGAAATGTGACCTAAGCACTTATGCCATAATAAAACAAAATTTTCATTTGTTAATTTTTGTTTTGTACCACGAGAACTTGAATACAAGGTTTCATCATATGAGGCAATAGTATTAAGCAAATAAATGTTTTCAACCACAGATAAAGAATTGGTCCCAATAAGATTTGAATCGAGAAACAATTTAAATTGACTATTTTCAAATAAACAAGAATAACCATATTTGTCTAATGCGAAAATAGAAACCAAATTTCGTCTAAAAGATGGTACAATATATGTTTCTTTCAAATCTAAATAACTATCAGTGTTTAATAGTAGCCTAAATGTCCCTATTGCCTCAACTTTAACTAATTTGTCATCGCCCACATAGATGAATTTTTCAGTATCAATTGACATTCGACAACTTAGGCAATTCTGCATAGATACACTTATGTGAGTGGTAGCACCAGAATCCATCCACTAAGTATGTTTTTGTACAAAAATTAAATTAACATTAAAACAATCCAAAGTAAGGAGTGTATCTTTCTTTTTACGCTAAGTATGATATTTGGTACAATCATTCTTCATGTGACTCTCTCTTTTGTAAAAGAAACAACTAGTGTAAAACCTGCAAAATTTTGATAATTATCAAAATAAATAAATGTCAAAATTCTTCAAAATAAATATAGTAACGTGATATGGATTTGATCCAAATGGATCTTGAATCCAAAGAGGATCAAATGAATTCAGTATTTGGATTAAGATACGATGAATGGATTTGGATCCTGGATGGATCTGAAACCCAATTAGAATCCAATTGGATCTTAATGCATCCAAATATGGTCAAAATTCAATCAAGATCTGAAAATTTAGTTAAAATGTTTAGAAGATCTAAAATATATTTTTGATAGAAGTCGTAATTGAGATTCGTCAAAAAAAAGAAGAACCAATTCGTATATAAAGGAATTAAACAAGACCAATATTGCAACAAGAGGTGAAGTGGTGTTATGGCAAGAGGTATTGCTTGAGTATAAGGCAACCTGACTTCAAATCTCATTAGCCATATACATGAATTTTAAAAAGATGACATATCTTTTTGTCAAAAATGTCATTTTTGGGATTTTGACCAAACGTTGGAAAAAAATAAGAAAAATAATGTTGCAAAAATATGCAACGGAAGATGCAATAGTGCACTGGTGGGGCTCGTTATCTTTTAGGGAAGAGAACTCTGGTTCAAATCCCCCTATGCACCGGATGCTTTTTGCCAAAGAAACCCAATTCAAATGGTTTTAATTTTTTTTCTAACTCCTTAATTAAAGTCGAGTTAATAGGGAAACCCGTTTTCAAGGAAAAGAGGTTGGCCGAATTCCCAAATGGGAAACTCAACAATGGCTAATGGAAGGTGGAAGGGCTTCTTGAATTTCGAATATGGATGAGGGAGTTACAAAAACTTGAATGTGGAGGGCAGTTTTCAAGAAAGACTAAAATTCCTACATTTTTGCTAAACCAAAAAGTAGGTGGTAACGTGAGGAGTTACCACTTACCAAAAAATATATATATCTAAGAAACAAAGATCTCTCCCCCTTTTCCCACGATTTTTCTTTTTTGAAAGATTTGCACCACAAGTATAGGAAGGGCACCACTAAAATGGGAAAAAAATGGTTCACAAACCATATGCACATGAAGGAAGAAAGGGCAATATGGTACATTTGATTTAGAGTGTAGAAAAAAAGGGAGAAAACGTGAATGGTGGACAGTTTCTAAAATTTTTAGGAATTAAAATTATTGCTTAAACGAAGGAGATTAAGTAGGGAAAGGTGGGCCTTGAGAAAAGAAAAAAACATGAACTCATTTTGGCTCCACCGTTTTCATCTCTCTCTCTCTCTCTCTCTCTCTCTCTCTCTCTCTCTCTCTCTCTCTCTCTCTCTCTCTCCTTCCTAAACCCTCTTCTAACCACCATTAGACATCTCACGAAGAGAAGCTCCATCCAAAAACGAAGATGAGCGATACCGTTTTCCCAAAACACGATTCTTCAAATCAAGGTAAGAGGCAAGATATTCTTTATGTACATGTGATGTGCTCTGTAGTACAAATATATTGCATACCCTTTGCGAACATGAAGGAAACACCAACCATATATAACCATGGATTTTTGCCATGGTCGATGAAGTGGTTTTCCTTGTATGCGAACATACTTGGATCTATCGACTCATTATAAATCAGTATTGGTAGATCCAAGGGCTGAGATGGATGTGCAGATCTAGAGGGAACGTAGATCTATGTACTCTCAAAAAATTTAAATGGCTGAAATAAATGGTTAAGCCCAAGGGCTAGATCAGGTTTGTACCATACTGGTATGACCTGCATGATGGCCATCGTTACAGTCCTGAAGACCGGCCATCACTTTTCTTTTCGTTCTATCCACGCTATTTTACCTGAAAATGAAACAGAGCTTTCTCCTTTGGTAGTTCTGAATGTAACTTGCTTGAAGTACTTGCACATGGGTATGAGGTAGGACTAATTGGGGTCTACAGAGTAGTAGACGTTAGATGAAATAAGTCTGCACGATTGAAAAATTTCAAACCCAGATTTGGAAAAAAAATGCTACTCATGTGAAATGACCCTGCAACACCTAAAGTGTTGTGTGTGCTTGAAAAAAAAAAAAAAAATATATATATATATATATATATATATATATATATATATATATATAAAATTTTGAGCCTACACAAATAGGAAACGAATTGCAAATACTAACCATTTGGGATTGTCCCATTGCCATGAATGTTATTCTAGACATATATTCGATGTCACCTGGACATGGGTACTAGTCTGCCTTAGGTCACACTTCTTGAAAAAAAAAAGATACATAGATCTAAGTGTGTGAGACGTTTAGGTCAGACCTTGTTGCAAAGGTAAATGGTGGTGATTATTTTACCTTCATTGACATGCAATGTTTAGATGTTGTATGTTGCATATTACAACCAACATATGCAGTGGTGTTGGAGGTCATCAGTCGTGCATTGATCCATCTTGATGTGGGGTGAACAATGACATCATGTAAAGGAAAAGAAAAGAAGAAAAAAAACCACTCACGTCATGTACATCAGTGTGTTCTAAAGTAGTCTAAAATATATACAATCGGAGCATGTCAAAGACATCATAGTATGCATGCTTAAACTAGATGAATGTGGAAATGAAATGTCCATATTATGCTATCATGTACCCATGTTAAAACATGTATTGTTAAGATTTTCAAAAGGGTAAATTTGTTAGGTGCATCATTAATATACTAGGGGATGAATGAACCATGAAATGATTGTTTGAGTGACCAAAACAAAGAGGGATTTATGTCATATGCGTGACCACGACAGAGGTGAGGATTTATTTCTTTTATGTGGGTAAATATCAAGGTGGTTTGGATCCACGCATATGTACCTTGGTCATTTTAGCAAACAGAAATTAATACGATTGAGTATTGTTCTTTTATACATGATAGTTGGGGGTTCAAACTATTCTTTTAAACCATGCACACGCTGATTGATCTCATGCAGAAATATCTCATGTTCTGATTTCTTTTGTTCATGCATTACTGTTTTTACTGCCCACTGATTATCGAGTTCAGTTTCAATTTATGGGAAGCTTCAGAAAGCCCGAAAGGTCTAAACCTTAATCGAGGTTTGAAGGTTCGAATAGGAACCCCAGCCTCATTTCTGGTACATTAGCAACCTTGGACAGACTGCACCACTCTGGTTGATATGCCTTCAGCCGACTTGGGTGACCCAATGCGACTCGAGGTAGGTTGGCGCTGTTGGTGCTGTGGGTTGCAGACCCATAAGGGGCTGCCATAGTTGGTAAGGTCTGGAACCACCGCCCATTATGACCCAAACCTTGGCCATTCACTTAGGAGTGCAGGGAAGCGAGTGTATTGATTAAGACTCAATCATATCGGGGTAACTATTGATAGCTAATAAATGAATTATGGACCTCATGACTTACACAAAAAGGGTGTTTGTTTTCATTTGTTTGGAATGTATTAATACGCACAACGTAGACTTCATTCGCTCTTGTTTCATGCTAATTGGTATTCAATAGCAAACATATGGTAATTGGTATTCATTCCTACCATTGATTGGCTTGGCCATTTCCAACCAGCCGGCTACCCCTCCTTTGTCACACAGTACGTAGGCCGAGGTTGACTTGTCCTCTTGTTTTGTACCCAGACAACTAGCAGGGTGCACCGCCCTATTGGTGCACCTATTTCATGGCCGCGGCGGGTTTGCAGCATGCCCATGACTTGTCGCAGCCCGACAACCATCTCAAGAATATATATACATATATATACACATGATAAAATATTTTGAGAAGACAAAGGATTCAGTACAGTCTTATAAGTAAAACTTTCTTGAATTTGCAAAACGTCAATGGTATACATATCCTTGTTCTGTTGACACTCAATATCTATATATATATAACTTGAATGGTTTTGGCCATCATAGTATGCAAAAGTTGCATGTTTACACTGTTTTCTCTTGAAATGAATGTTTATCTCATTCTCGAGTTGTGAAATATGAATTATACTTATTATTTTATCTACAAATGAAGTGTGTGTTACATTTGAGATTCACTATTATGCACATACTTGAGTAGGTCTGAAACGCACGGATGCGCATATACATTGGTTATGGCAAAAGCTCACTTTAGTGCACATGTTTAAATAGCATGATGAATTTATTATATGCTTATGAAAAGAAAGTTATGCGTCGATGAATGTAGCAAATGAATGAGATATCCATGACATATTCATGTTGCACATGGTTTTTTGTAAGTGATTGACATACGAAGGTTGCAACCCATGTTTCAATGCATGAATCGCCTGTTGCTAAATGCATATTTTTGTTATAATTGCACAAATAAGAGAAAAACTACAAAGGCACGATAATACAAATTGAAACTGAGCATGTCAAATCCTTGTGGTGCCATATGGGTACATACGATGCTACGTGAATTGCATATAATTGAATCATGATTGCATGTAAATGTTATGACATGTTGTTGTGCTCGTTGATCTATGGTTGTTCTGCAAAAGTTTGCATAATAAAGGATATTTTTTCACACCATGATCATGTGAAAGCTCAAAACCGAGCTTGCGGTCTTGCGAGACCAATGTAGTGTCATACGAGCACATATGAAAAGTTGTACTTGAGACATGTCATATGAGTTCATGGTCAGTGGGGTACGAAACGTACACCTGAGCTTAGAAATGAAACTTTAAAATGTTGTAAGTATAAGTACTCGACTCAGAGTTGAGCCAAAATTCTGAGAAATTATGGTTGGTGCCTATTGGGCATTCGATGGGTAATATACATACACTGAGATCACCCCGAGTGTGGGTTGGGATTTCAAAAATCCCCTATGGTGCAATGACTTGCACAAAAAAACAAACAAGAATAGAAAATATGCATACATAAACTAAGTGTGGGATTCTGGGTATGCCTGAAAGATGGTATATGTTACCGGTTTTTCGAGATACTGGGTATACCTGACAACGGTATATGTTACTGGTTTTCTCAGGGCTATGGGTACACCTGAAAGATGACGTATGTTACTGGACCCAAGGTCTACCTTGGAGGGTAGATGGTACAAACTTCATGAGACATTCTAGTTTTGTGAGAGCGAGACGTCTCACCCGGTCCCCAGTCCTCAGAGTTAGGAGGTCAGTACTACCAATGCGTCCTAGGTGATAGATTCAAGTCTTTTGCAGAAGTTACAAGGTACATCATAATTCTAGTTCTAGCCATTGGAAAGTATTCTCTCGGTCAGAGACTGTCCCCTTTGGACCTCCGTACTGCTAGTCACACGGGATATAAATTGAAAAAGTCATAATAAACCTCCGTGTGGTCTCGGTCTGCTACAATGTCTATGCCTCTGCGTACCCACTGGGTAATTAACAAGAGAAACATAAAGTCAGTACACTTTTTTAAGTCTTCAAGTATACACACAATACTTAATGTTGCACTTGTTATAATAGGTTTGTGATTCACTTATATGATGCTTAATTTAGCAATGTTTTTCTTTACATTCCAATGTGATAACCTAAATGTGATTCATTCATATGATATGTCATTCATGGATGTTTTTCCTTTATATAGTAAATCATGAAATACTTGAATTTAGTGAATTGTACATTCAGAACTTGTTTAAATGTTTGTCATTTCTTATCTCTATGGGTTGCACATATACTTGTACACATGACACTGAGCACATTTATATAGATATTTTGCTTCTTACTCAGACAGGGTAGTCTGACCCCTTCCGAATTAATATTTTTCAGGAAACAAATAAAGATGGGCAATTGCAGTCGTCGTACGGACAGGCCATGAGGCCATATCTTCTTTGGACGTCCTGAGGAACTCTAACTTCAATAAATTCATTAAATTTGTCATTTATGACTTATAAAATTTTAAGGCAATATTTTAATTTGCCTAATGTTATTGAGTTTGTGCTATCACCTATAATCTGCCCAAATTATTTGACTGAGAGGTTAATCAAACATTTTCGTTGTGGTTTTAAAAAAAATTTATTCCAAAATTTTGAGTTAAATATTTGGGGGTGTTACAACTAGACTTTGGATCCTGATGTATTTTCTGTTTCTTATGTGATTGAGGGTCTATTGAAGCTTTCTTTTTTTTTATTTGTCTTTAGAGGCTACTGCCAAGTGAGCAATTTCTGTCTTTTCTTCATCATTTTCTCTTTACACAGTAGAAAATGAGCTCGTTAAGAGTTCATTTGTCCTTCTGGCAGTTATAACTAACTTTAAACTGATTATATTATGCAGGAAGAGATATCAAAACCAAGTACACGAGTAAGTCTTCAGACAATTTTAATTTTAGTGCCTTTAGTTTTGAAGCAAGATGGGACATTTCTATAATGTATTCACTGATGTTTCATTTACCTTTATATATCATTGAAACAAAACTCAAAAGAAGAGTGTTTGTCTTAGCCTTTTCATTTTTAGCAAAACGCTTTTCGATTTTCTCAAGAAACCTCTTGGCATTAACCTCTTCAGACATAGTGCCCTTGAAGGATTCCGAAATTGCACGTTTCATTATCATAAGACTCATGTGATTGAATCGATCCCACTGCTCAAAGTTTCTTTTATCTTCAGCGAAACTCCTATCTATAAGAGCAAGTGGTTCATTTTCTCGAAGTGCAAGATCTAAATTCATACATCCGAGAATAATCATAACATTCTCTTTTTAATTTTTGAGGCTGAAACCACTTAAAGCATGGATCGAATTTATATTTGCAGGTATCGTAGAAGCATAAGTATTAAATTAATCAAGAACAAAACAAGCTTACAATTAACATACATTTTCACATGCATTTTAACATAAAATAATATATTTAAACTATGGTGAACCTCATCACAAGATACCTAAGACAATATTGATATTTAGTCTTTAGACAAAAATGTTAACTTGTAAGTGATACTCTCATTACAATAATCAAAGATGGACAATTAATCTTACCAAACAACGAGTCCTTTCAACTGACTCATTATTCACATGAAAAATTATACAATTATCTTATATTTATTGCTGAAAAATATATATTTAGGCTCGACCAAATAGTAATCTTCATTTAGGCCGATCACTATTCGCATGAACTCCATATATATAAACATCTTAATATTTGAAACGAGTTAATCTACACAAGAGAGGTTACTTTGGTAACATATTATTTCAATCAACTCAATTAGAATATCAGACCCTTATTTTGAAAAGAATATCATGGTTTAAATATGTAAATAAATGCATATAAACAAAAAGAAAGCATAACCATAGTTTGTATAGGGTCGTAAAGTAACCGAAGACGACCCTCTAAAAGGACCCATAATCCATACTTAACGCCCTTCAATTTAATAATAAAATTTCTTATAGTTTTTTTTAGCTTCTAATGTCGACAATCAAAAAAGGAAAAGACCGAATCTGATGAGATTTCGGCGACCCAACAAAGAACATATAATGACAAAATCATATTTCAACGATTTAATAGGAACAAGGTGCTCTGATACCAATTGTTGAATTTTAAATCCAGCGAAAAAGACTTTATAGATAGTTAACTTGTTCATGTTAAATCATTGAAAAGAACATAATCTAAATCTTAATGTGAAAGCGTACTTGAATCTATTGCTGCGTCGGTAGATCTTCACGGGTATGATCTTTCAAAACCTTTATACGCGGCTTTGCCTTCTTCTCTAAACCTAATAAAAGGGACAATTTTCTCTTGATGATGATGGAGAACCTGAGAAAATAACTATTATATATGGTTTGAGGATCATAACTTAATTGTAACTACTTTAGGGTTTATTTTCAATAATTTAGCCCATCATAAAATTCAAAATTAATAGATAAGGACACATGAGGTTTCTACACATAATAAGACTATATCATATGAGATATCTTATGGCCCAACCGTATGTGATCACTTTATATGGGCCTTAACCCTAAACAACCTATAATGTGTGATTCAACATATGTAGGCCCATATGATTTTTTCTAATAATTCCTCCCTACACATCGAGGAGTACACTCCGTCTACCTTACAACAAAGGAATGCCACTCGTGGGTATGACAATGGTATCTTGAAAGAAAGGTTGATGGAACACCCAAAGAAACATAATATTTTCAAAATGTCTTCTATTTTGATAATAACATATTCTTAACACTTTTTGCAAAGTTTTTTTTATGTTATTTATGCTTTATTTATTTTAATATCTATTAGTTTATGTTTTATGTTTTTTATATGTTCAGACATTTTTATGAGTTTTTTCCAAGAAAAACCAAAACTTTCAAACATTCTAAATTTTCTTCGAAAGTGAGATTTGTGATATGCTATAATTTAATGTCTTTGTCTTAGAAATGTTTTGCCTTTTAAGCAGGATGTTTTTTATTGAACCAGTTTGAAAGAGCATTATTATTATTAATTTTATTGTTGTTGCTGTTATTATTATTATTATTTTTATTTATTGACATTGTGTTCCTATAAAAAGTCAAACTAGTAGATGTCTAGTCAACACAGATAGAGCTCTCCGCTATTGCGTTTGTCCTGAGAGAGAGAGAGAGCATTTTCTTTTTAACTCATGTATTTTAATTTATTCAGCAGGGACACCTTTTTTTTTTGTTAAAAACAAGAACCATTTAATTTAAGCACACAAGGGCACTCTGGCTCCCAATTATCCAATCAACTAGGACCAACAGAAGCAACCAAATCCTTTTTTATCTTCTTCAATCTTGCCACTACATTGGTCATATCCATCCTGTCTTCTGGTGATTCCTCTGTGCACATCAACCCCACCTCCAGAATCAGTGATAGCACTTGAAGCTCTGAAGTTGGACCAAATTTTTGGATTTGTCCATCAGTGGCATCAATTCCAGGCTCACTTAAAAGATGGTCATCTACAACATCTATTATTGCATCAGGGAATGCTGCAGCAACCCAATTTCTCAGGCTGAAGCCTCCTACAAACATTGGATCTGTAGGTTTTCTTCTGGTAAATGTCTCCAACAGCATGATCCCATAACTGTAAACATCACTTTTGATTGATACCTTTCCAACCAGACCGTACTCTGCCCACATTAATATTCATAGACAAGTTAATCAAAAAGCATAAAGGATTTCCATGCATGCAGGGTAAAAAGAATTATAATTTGGCTAGTTCTTACTGTGTCATACTGATTAGTGAACCATAGTCACAAATCTCATTCTGGGTTAAGAAAAAATCTCATGATATTTTTAAAAATCTTGTTTTTGGGAGAAAATATTGGTATATAAATATATCAAATATGCAAAAAAAGAATAAAAATATGAAAAATACAAATAACTCTGCAAAAAAGTGCTTACATTGCATTAATATCATGATCCAAATGAGATTTTCAAAACAGGTGACATTTTGAAAATATCATGTCTTTCTGTATAATAGCAGCTTTTGGAAATATCAAATTAAATATCGGCAATATGTGGGACTGTAATGAACTAAATTATGAGAAAGTTTGCGTTAGTTTCTTTTGTATGCAGAGTGATTTTTTTTTAACATCCAATATGAGCCGCAGACAGATATTAGCTTGAGGCAGAGCAGTAAGCGTATCATACCTGGTGCAATGTAACCAATGGTGCCTAAAGTACCAGTCTGAGTTGAAGTCTTGTCTTCCACTAAGAACTTGGCAACACCAAAGTCACCAACATGTGCAGTCAGGTCATCATCTAAAAGTACAATGCTGGGTTTTAGATCGCAATGAACGATCGGCTCCGTGAATCCATGATGAAGATATTCCATTGCACAAGCCGCATCTATCATTATGCCAAGCCTCTGAAGTAGTCCTAAAAACTTGTCAGAATACAGCCATTGATCAAGGCTTCCATTAGGCATGAACTGAAGAACCAGTGCTCTGAAATCAAGATTGGAGCATGTAGTAATGATCTTGACAAGGTTCCTATGCCTGATTCTGCGCAGTGTTTTGCACTCTGTGTTGAACGTCTTTGATGCACTTTGATCAGATTGCATGTTTATGACCTTTACTGCCACAGTGGTTCCATCAGATAGGATCCCTTTATATACTTGACCAAAACTTCCAACTCCAAGCAAGTTGTCTTCATTGAAGTGACCTGTGGCCTGAACAAGGTCATGATATGAAATCATTCTGTGACCTTTCACCAGTGTTTCTTCAACAGTGGCATCCCTTCTTTTCCTCTTCTTTTGATACACCATGGCTAGAAGTAAACACAAAAACAAGGATACAAAGCAAACCAAAGGAAGGGCAATGACCAAAATGAATACTTTTTGTGAAGTGAATTTTCTATTGTGGTTTGTCTTAGCAGGGTTTGAGCATGTGGGCACTTGAAACCTGGATGCTCCACAGAGTGAAGGATTTCCTAGAAATGAGTTAGCTGTGAGGTTTTCAAAGACTCCTCCATTGGGGATATCTCCTTCTAATCTATTGAAAGACAGGTTCAAATACTTGAGATATAAAAGCTTATCCAAGGATTTTGGGATGGTACCAACCAATGAATTGGAAGAAAGATCTATGGACTCTATGTTTAACAACTTGCCAAAGGACTCTGGAATCGGATCCTCAAATGAGTTCCAGGATAAATTCAATTGTGAAAGCATTTGAAGTTCTCCAGAAGTACTGGGTAATTTTCCAGATATCTTATTCATAGAGAGGTCTAAAATATTAAGTTGCTTCAAATTCCCTACTTCTACAGGAAGGGAACCGGTTAAATTGTTGTGAGACATTTTCACACTCACTAGGCCTTTAATGCTCCAAAAACTAGAAGGTATCACTGACGATAAACTATTAAAAGATAAAGAAAGATTTTGTAAATTAGACATGTTTCCTATGGAATTGGGTAGGGAACCAAAGATCATATTATGGTGAAGAAAAAGCAATCCAGTTGACTGCAAATGAAAGAGCTCGTCTGGAATTGGTCCTAGTAGCCTATTATTTGAAAGATCCAATGCTTGTAGATTTCTAAGCTGTCCTAATGTTGCTGGAATGGAGCCACTAAGAAAATTCTTACTACTGACTAATTGGATCAAGCCGGTCAAGTTTCCAATCTCTTGTGGAATTGTCTCAATCAATCCACATTGTTCTGTAGCAAATAGTTGCAGGGAGGGGGACAGTTTCCCTATTGAGGTAGGTAGGACTCCATTGAAAGAATTACCTGATAAAATCAAGTACCTAAGAAGAGTGCAGTTTGTCAATGATGTAAGGAAGGTAAGCTCAGTAGTGTTTGGTGCATTAACTAGCTTATTTCCTTGTAGATTTAGGATTGTCAGAAGAGGCAATCTTCCAAACTCCAACAGGAGGGGTCCACTAAAACTATTGAAAGACAGCTCAAGAATCAAAATCTTTGAAGCATTAGAGAGAGAAACCGGTATGGGCCCACTAAATTGGTTTTCTCCCAAATAAAACCTTTGGAGGTTTGGAAGTTGAAGGCCTATTTGCAATGGAATTTGCCCACTCAAGCTATTAGAAGAAAGAGCAAGATCCTGGAGAGAGGATATATTAAAGATAGAAGAAGGTGCCATGCCTGTTAGGTTGTTCTGTTGCAACACCAAAACCCTCAAATTGACAAGTTGGCCAATCTCATGTGGTATGTTCCCTTGTAACATGTTGTTCCCCAGATTAAGAGTCTCCAACCTTGATAGGTTCCCTAAGGAAGGTGGGATGGTGCCTGTGAACTCATTGGAACCAAGAAGCAAAACCCTCAGATTTGGTAAGCTCCCCATCTTACTAGGTACAGTCCCTCTGAACTTGTTGATGGCTAGAGACAGTCTCTCAAGTTGTTGGCAATTACCCAAACTTGGAGGGATTGTTCCCTCTAGCTGATTGTAGGCCAGAAACAGTATCTTCAAGCGAGATAGACGTCCAAACTCTTGGGGGAGAGTCCCTTGGAAGGAGTTGGAGGTGAGGTTAAGGATGGCAAGGAAAGAGAGGTTGCCAATGAATGGAGAGAGTGTCCCAACCAAAGCACTCCCATTGAGTTGTATAGCAGTGACTCTCTGTCTCCTGCGGCTGCATGAGACACCAAACCAGCCACAAAAGGGGGTGTTGGGGTTCCAATTGGCTAACACGTTTCCTGGATCATGGGTTATGTGAGATTTCAAAGAGAGCAAGGCAGACTCATCAGTGGCAGGTGTGAGATGGGCAGGGTTGGCTGATGATGCATTGTTGCTACCAGTAGCACAAACCATGGTAGTGGTAGCCAAGAAACAAGAAGCACAAAGCAACAATGGCAGCCATGACCCAGGGATTCCCATGCCTTTGCATCTTGGTTAAGCCCAAGCCCAAGAATGGCTTTTATGGGTGCGAACAGCCGCGTCCCCGCCGTATGAGTTTGCAAAAAGGGTTGGGATAAAACAAAGGCAGAGACCTCAACGCCTTCCTTCTTACGGTGCATATGCAAGTACGCGCCATAGTGACAAACGTTTTAAACGGCAAAATCTCGTTTTTTAAAAACTCGAGAGAAATTGAAAATTTTTCATAAATCTCGCGTTTTTTTCGGCAATATAAAAATAAATTAAAAATATAAAAATTATTTTTTATAAGAAAATATTGATAAAAATTATTTAAAAATAAAAATACACATTTTTTTGTGATAAACAGCTTAAAACATAAATATCATTTCATAAATCTCGTGAGAAATTGCCGTTTTAAACTTTCAGGCAATTTCTCGCGATATTATCGCGAGATTTTCATAAATCTCGCTATATTTGTCACACTGGTACGCGCTTTGTACAACACTTGTCTTGATCCTGCCCTTGATAAGCAATTTGGTCCCACGTATGTGACCACTAGGGGTGTCAACGGGTAGGGTTGGGTTCGAACCCAGGTAAAACCAGACTCAGACCTGATTTGAGATATTGGTACAATGTTTTCAGCATCTGTATCGGCCAAAGATTCAGCTGTATGGCCATTACCGATACTCAAGTGAATCGTTCTCTATCGGCCAAAAAATAATAAAAAAAATATTACTTGTGAATCAGAACATGACACATGTTAAAACTATTAAAATAATGTTAAAAATATTAAAAAATAATTTTCAGTATTTTTTTTACATTTCAAGAGTGATGCGTATCCATTTTCTGCCTGATCAACATTGTGCTGGTATCGGGTCCCCCGATTTGAGTTCAATGCAATCCACTATAAGAAAAACCATACCTGGATCTTATAATGGTTACATGAACCAGACTCAGATCATACCTAGTAAATTTATAATTTTGTATCCTTTTCACATTGAAAATTTGCAGATCTTAGTGGGGACTCGGGTCGGACTTGAGTCTGGTACGAAAGTTTACAAACCATAACTGGCTTCATATATTAATCGGACCTGAGACCTGGATTCTATTTGAACCTTCTTATGTATCACCAAACACTTCATTCATCCACCAAACTAATGGCTCATTTTTCCAACGCCAAGTGATTCAACAGCAATCACTACTTTAAAGCAAACGCCATCTTGGGTATATATTTTTTTCAAAATTTGTGATTGGCCTAACATTTTTTTTTTCAACATAGAGCTGGGTTAGGCAGACCCCTACCAGTTATACAACTATACCATTGGGATTCGAGCTTGCAACATCCCAACACAAGGTGACGTGCACAAGATCAGGTGATGCTGAACATGAGCGTTTTTGCTCATGCTGACATCGTGGCCATCCGATTTGCATTTTAAAAAGCTCAAAAGTCAATAAAACCACGTGGCATTCATCCAAAATGCAAACAGACGGCCACGATGTCGGCATGAGAAAAAACGCTCAGGTTCAGCATGACCTAATCTGCTTTCGATAGGTCTTCAGTGAGATCATTCGAATAATGCTCCACTAAACGGGAGTCTGTTGGTCACTAATCAAAAGGCCATGAGAGCAGCCAAACCTAACAACCAAAGGCATCTGCTTTGGTCTCAATGGTCAAATAAAAGAGTACACCTTTTTGTGCAGTGGCCCCACTATCGCTGACCATTCATCTCTACTTTTTTGACATAATGCACACATCTCAAAAAATGTCAAAGATGAAAGTTTTTTCTGAACATATAATATTATAATGTATGTCACCAGCATAGAATTCACATGCCAACTTTTTTGGGTGTTCATTGGTTGACCTTAAACGCACCAATCAATATTGTGGTCAAGGTATCATGGGCCTCGAGTGGTCGACTTTCTTTGAAATCATCTGGCCTACTCATTTCAGTGCCAACCATTTTCTTCTTCTTTTGGACAAGATTTTTTTCTTTTTTCTTTTTTGACCAAGAAAGCTAGGAGTTCGGCAGACCCCCACCAGTTATACAACTCATGCCATTGGGTTTCGAACTTGCAACTACCCAACACATGACGTGCATTATAACTGCTCCTACCAAACAAGTAGAACCCCGGTTGGTAATCAACAATAGATTTTGGTTTTGAACAAAGGCTCCCAATACGGCAAACAGGGGCTCGACTTATCTGGTATGAGCAGCTAGTGCAAGTCACCTTGTGTTGGGATGTTGCAGGTTCAAAACCCAATGGTATAGTTGTATGACTGATAGGGGTCTGCCTAACCCCAGGCTCGCAATACCAAAACAGGGCAGTTGGAAAAGAGTTTCACGACAGAAATCGACCCCATAGAATTTCATTTTGGCGGTGTTGTACCTGTGGAAGACTTTGATGATTGACCAATTCGGTTTCACTCATCCACCAAAGTCATCTCTATCTTAATACCTCTCCTTTGCATTTCATTGATGCAAGTTGTTTTGATTAAATCGGATTCCATAGATATGATCTTCATCGTTCATTTAATGAAGATTGACATTTAAATCACTGAAATCAGACTTGTATGCAGATTTTTTTTGGAGATTTAAAAGTCAACGGTTGACGATATACGTGATTTAAAAAAATTATATTTTTTTGTTAAAAAAAAAAATCAATCCAAGGTTCATTTTTTATCAAACCATCAATGTTGAATCCATCTATAAGGGTCTGATTTGATCAAAACAAGTTGCATCATAAGATTTAAGAAAGGCACGAAGATGGCGATTGTAGAGGGATGAGTGGAACGGATCAGGATGATTGACCAGCGGGTCTGTACTGAACGACTGATTGTACTATCATTTACTTTGTCAAATTAAGTGGTAGGAAAGGGAAAAATCACATAAAAGTGACGGAATGCACTGGAAGTTGGTACGTCATGTACAGGGGTGGCAAAATCTGACCCGACCCACCAACCCGCTTCTTAGCCGGGTTAGGGCTTGGCTTAAATGGGTTCGTGTCGTAAACGGGTCAACCCACCTAACCTGTTTATTAAACGGGTCGTGTTCGTGTTAGGAGTATGTCAACCCGCCAACCCGTTTGACCCGTTTAATAAACGGGTTAGGCGGGCGGGTCAACCCGTTTATACGAATCCATCAACTCGCAACCCGTTTGACCCGTTTAATAAACGGGTTTGTGTCGTAAAAGTATAATATGTATTTTTTTTTCTAATTGTGTTACTCGGGTCAGTTATCGGGTCTATGTTATCGGGTCAACCCGTTTAATAAACGGGTCACCGTGTCGTGTAATCGTGTCGTGTCGACCCGAGCCGTTTATTAAACTGGTTAACCGTGTCATGTCGGGTTACCCGTTTAATAAATGAGTCGTGTTCGTTTTTGCCACATCCGACCCATTTAATAAACGGGTCGTGTTCGTGTTGAGGTATTCACCCGCCAACCCGACCCACCAACCCGCCTACCCGATTGCCACCCCTAGTCATGCAGAATATATTTGCTTTGTTGCCAATCATTTCTTGGCGAGGCATCCCCTGTCATCTACTTTTCTTTTCTTTTATCGGAGAAACCGATCTAGACGGGGAGACCCTGTCGAAGTTATGATCTCTATCCATGTCAGCTTAAAGCTCAAAAGGCTTACCCCTCCACCCCAGAGAGTCGCCAAGCTTGTTATGCAGGGGTGATGCCCATGAGATTTGAACCTAGACGGCCTGTCAAACGGTCCATGCCCCCATCCCACTACCCCAAACCCCTTGGGTCTCTGTCATCTACAAATAATTACTGAGAAGCATTTCATTCATAATAGTGGGAGAAATGACCAACATGATAACTTTCTAAGAAGTGAAGTTTCTGCTTGATTTTTATCTGTTCATACTGTTGGGATGTTCAGGCACTTAAGCCTTTTTGCTTCACAGAGTGATGGGTTCTGATGCAGTGAACAGGAGGATAGCTCTTGAACCCTGCAACAATTGATGCCCTAATGCAGTTGCAAAACTAAAAAAATTAAAAAGACATGATAAATAATATAAAATTGAAAAATCACTCATAATTCATTTATCAAGCTCTATCTACAATGAATATATAGTGAACAATAAAGCAATCCTAGAAACTCCGATCCTAAAATAGATCTAAGATAGATCTGATATGAAATAAGATTCAAAACATGATCCTACATTAAGAACCAAACTAAATAATTACAAAAAACAAATAATAAAAATAGATCGGAATGAACCCTATTGACCCGGTAGTAATTTGCTCCCACTCTTACCTTAGGTTCCTGGGCAAGTGACTTATCAATGAGATTTGTGGAAATCATTACAAAAAAGACAAATAATAAAAATAAATCTGAATGAATCCTATGGACTCCGTAGGGTCTCACCTTCGCTCTTACATAAGGTTCCTTGGCAAGTGAAGGAGTTTGGAATGGCACCAACCAATGCATTTGAGTAAAGACCCATGAAATTTATGCTTAATGACTATCCAAGTGATTGTGGAATATGATCTTCCAATAAATTTGAAGGAAAATTCAAATTGGAAAGGCATTTAGAGTTTTGAAAAAGTGTTGGGCACTCTTCCTGTTGAACTTTTCTGAATAGAGGTCTAAAAAATCTAGCTGGCTTAAATTTGCAACTTATTGGAAATGCCACATTCAGATTCTTGTTGAAAATTTTACATGGAACGGATTAATACCACAAAGTCTAGGAGGTATTAAAGACACATTTTTTAAATCGGTCATGTACTCCGTCATCTAGAGGACTAGATATTACATTTTGATCAAGAAAAAATTGTTCTCAACAGAATGCAAATGAGAGAACTTGGTTGGAATACGACCTGCTAATCTATTTCTACAAACACGTGAACACGTGCGCGCTGTCATGGCCTTTTTTTTGAAGACCATGTGATGCCTAGGCTGCAGACTACGCAAGCCTATGGAGCAGAAGTGACACGCTCACTACAAGAAAAATGCATATTAGTGACCGACTCTATCTGTCACTAATCCATTGCAAAATCCATCGCTAACGTGTTTATCGACGGATAGCGTCTGTCGCATAACCCTAGTTGCTAAACTGCGGCAGAATTTATCTGTCGCCAATCCGTCGCTACTTAGCGACAGATTAGCAGTGGATCATGTCCGTCGCTAATCCATCGCTAAATAGAGATTGATTTGGTTATGCGACGAAATTTAATCTGTCGCTAAGCTGTAACGAGGGATACATATCCGTCGTTAATGTCTGTCGCCAATTTGGCGACAGACATTAGCGACGACTTAAATTCTATCGTAAGCCATCGACTGATTTAAATTGGCGACGGAGTAGCGACGGATAATATTCGCCGCTAATTTAAAAAAAAAATAATTTTTTTTTTGAAATATGAAACTCGAGAAAAATTTCTCGTTATACAATTCATATAACCTGCTTATAAAAAACAAAGTACACATAAAAATTATATATACATGTGAAACAAATTTAACACAGGTTCTAAGTAAAACAACTTTAACAACCAAATACAGTACTTGCCAAGTTATAATTAGTTACAAGTACGTCAAACAAATTAAACACATGAATCTAATCCTCACCAAGATTTTGGGCATCATCCTCTTCATTTTCTCAATCTGCCCCTCCCTCCATGCCTCCATTAGCTCATCTACGCTGATCATCTCCAGCATCCTACAAGAGAACCAAAATGTTAGTATTTATAAATAAATATAATGAAATAAATTATATGCAATGCACCTAATCTAATGCAACAAAGTAAATGGTTGAATGACACATAGACTAGCAATAAACAGAATTCAGAAATGTGTTCTAAGACTAAAAAAAAATTTATAGTGATTCAATCATGCAGATATGTGTTCTAAGGTTGTCAAAGAATGTCATAGTGATTCACGCATGCATATATGGTTTATAAGGCTGTCAAATAAATGTGTTATGTATCACAATCATACATATATATGTTACAAGGCAGTTAAAAACCTTCCATAGTGATGAAATCATGCTTATATGTGTTCTAAGGTTGTCAAAAAACTTTCATAGTGATTCAATCATGCTCATATGTATTCTAAGGCAGTCAAAAAACTTTCATATTGATTCAATTATGCATATATGTGTTCTAAGAAAAATTTTATAGTAATTCAATTATGCATATGTGTGTTCTAAGGCAATAAAATAATTTCATAGTTATGAAAGCATGCTTGTATGTGTTCTAAGGTTGTTAAAAAACTTTCATAGTGATTCAATCATGCATATATGTGTTCTAAGGTTGTCAAAAAACTTTCATATTGATTCAATCATGCATATATGTGTTCTAAGGTTGTCAAAAAACTTTCATATTGATTTAATCATGCATATATGTGTTATAAGGCAGTCAAAAAACTTTCATATATACTAATATCATGCTCATATGTGTTATAAGGCAGTCAAAAAACTTTCATAGTGATTCAATCATGCTTATATGTGTTCTAAGGCAGTCAAAAAACTTTATATGTGATTCAATCATGCATATCATGTTCTAAGACAGTCAAAATTTTTTATAGTGATTCAATCATGCATATATGTGTTATAAGGCATTTAAAGTTTTATAGTGATTGCATACCATGAATGAGGACATTAATATGTCCAACACCTCTGTCGGGTACTGTTTCCATTACGCGACCGGTCCTGAAAGATGTTGCAGTAGTGACTTCCTAATTTTTCGTATTACTTCTTGTTGCTCGAATCTCGCACTGCACATGAATTGATACACATTAACAATGGACTGTCGATATACACTATTTATATGATAAGTATTGGACAAGTGACAATGGAATACTTACGGTCGACTATCGATATGCACTATTTCAATGAGTCATCGTGTGCCACACTGAGAAGACCCTGCATCCGACGTTGTCTCATGATGTATATGAGTAGCTGGTGTAGGTGGGTCATGTGTAGGCGAAATATCACCTACAGAATAATGAGTTAGAAATTCACACAATGCATATTTAAACTAATCAAGTATACAATTATTTAAATGATATACCTATTGAAGCATTGCGTGAAGACGAAGGTTGAGTCTGCCTATCATTGAGTTAGGATCATATAAAGACGATTAACAAGTAACAATGTTTATATCAACATATAAGCAAAAACATAATGAATGTCTATATTTAAATATAACACAAAGACATTTACCTAATGACGTCCCACGGCCTCCACTTGGTCTTCGACCACTGTGACCTCCATGAACCATATTATAACAAATAAAAATGTTATTTGGATCAGTTATATGATATGCGATTTCATGGATACATATTCAAATCAAAAATAACTTCATGCAAGCATGGATACAATCACATTAAACGTGGTAATACATTTAAATCATTCATAGCATATCAATGTCAAACATGTACCTGCAGCAAACACACTCCAATATTCCGCTAACTACTACCTCATAACTACTACCTTATCAAACATGGCAATACATTCAAATCATTCATACAAACATGTATTTCACTAAATCGAGTGTGCTTCCTCATCACTTGTTTAATTTTCATATTCTTCTTCTTCCTCCTCCTCCTCCTCTTCGTCCTCTTCTACATTGGGTATCCATCCACTTGGTATATCATTTGAATCACATTCTTCCATATGTGTGTCATCGGACAATGGAGATGTGACATGCAGACCATGTGTGACATCATGACCATAAGAGAAGTCATACATAGCAGCTGATTGATAGTAATCACTCTCTTCAGTTAACTTGTCTTCATGTAACTGTTCTAATGCAATTCCATGAACTATTATGCATGCATTGATAATTCAATATTTTCGTGTGTAACACCATTATATCATATTTATACACATCACGAGGATATTTAGAAATATGAAATCATATTCCATAAAATGATACATTCATTTGAAGCATATTTTCATGATATAATTTTACATGGAAAGCATAATCAAATGGAAAATAACTTCGTGCAAGCATGGATATAGACACATCAAACATTGCAATATATTCAAATCATTTATATCAAAATAATGTCAAACATGTATCTGCAACAAACACACTCTAATATCTTGCTAATTACTATCATGCCTAGCATAGAATCCGAACTCCAAAAATAAGAACGCTTTTATTTTCATACATTAAAATCATGCTCAGCATGATCTCTAAACTCCATTAAAGAAGTCCCAGATATCCACAACTAAGTGAGTATGTGAACAGAAAAGTGTTGCATCCAAGAAATTAAATAACATGTGATGCGCTTGCATCACTTACTCACCATGGGTATTTACCCGATTTATATTGCTTTTGCTTTTGCTTTTGCATTTTTTTTCTTATTTCTTTTTGCATTGCATTTTTAGCCGCATGCGATGCTTAGCACTAAGCATCGCGCAATTAGCTCAGCAACGTACCTACAAAGTACAAATATATAAAACAATACAGGGAAGAGACTCGACCTCTCCCTGGCGAAAAAGGACATAGGGAGGGGTCGAAGTCCCTCCCTTGTATCCCGTAAGACAGGGAAGGGGCTCGACCCCTCCTTGGCAAAAAAAAAAATAAGGAGGGGGCTCGGCCCCTCCCTCTCATCTCGTAAGACAGTGAGACAGAGAGGGGGCTCAACCCCTCCCTGGAGAAAACAAAAACAGGGAGGGGGCTCGGCCCCTCCCTGGCAAAAAAAAATAGGGAGGGGGCTCGGCCCCTCCCTGGTGAAAAAAAAATAGGGGAGGGGGACGAGCCCCTCCCGTGTATCCCATATGACAGGGAGGGGGCTCGGCCCCTCTCTGGCAAAAAAAAAAAACACGGAGGAGGTCGAGCCCCTCCCACGCACCCCGTAAGACAGGGAGACAGGGAGGGGGATCAACCTCTTTCCGACGAAAAAAACATAGGGAGGGGGGCCGAGTCCCTCCCTCGCATCCCGTAAGACAGAGAGACAGGGAGGCTCAGCCCCTCCCTAGCGAAAAAGGAAATGGCCAGCGAAAAAAGAAAGAGAGAGGAGAGTCGGGGGTTACCTGAGCCGAAGGGGGAGGTCGGCGGGCGACGGGCGGTGGGCGACGAGCGATGAGCGACGGGCGATGAGTGGCGGAGATGAAACAGAAAGAAAAAGAAAGAGACTCAAATTAGGGATTTATGGGAAAATTAGCGATGGAAAAATTCTATCTCTACTCCGTTGCTACTTGGCGATGGGGTAGCCACAGAAAACTTTTGCTGCTGAGTTGCGACGGATCGTGAGACAGAATAAATTCCATCGCTAATTAGAAATGGATTACCGACGGAATGTTTTTCGTCGCTAATTTCATAAATAAGTGAAATTTTAGCGATGAATAGCTTTCTTTCGCTAAGCCATCGCAATATTGCGACAAAAAAAAATCTATCACAAATTTTCGTCGCTAATTAGCATTTTTCTTGTAGTGGCTAGAACAACGAGAGGCGGTGCTTTGAAATAAGACATCGAGGAGCAGAAGCGACGTGTGGGAGGCAACTATCAAAGAACACTGCATAGCAGCGGATGCCCAATCAGTACTCTAAGCACTTGGGAGGCCCGATGAGGCTAGAGGCTTGTGGGCAAGCAATAACTCAGAAAGAACGGTCACACACGATGCCACAAAGGCAAGAAGTGTGACAAACAATCACCAAAGAGTATAAACAACCTGCAAGAAACACAAGTAAGCACACAAGCAGTGCAGCGAGGCACTGAGCAAGGCAACCAAAAAGGGACGAAGGCACAATGTCCAAGAATTTGACTTATATTCATAAGTTGGTTAAGTGGTACTTACAGACACGACACATAGACTCACTTTGGGGGCAATATGAGGTGGGACGGTCTTGGAGAGTGAGCCTTCAAGGGGAGCTCTACCTACTAATGAGTTCCCCTCTAAAGGAGTTATGGGTGTTGACTCCCCAAGAATAGGAAGAACCCCAAAAATACCTGGAGAACTATAAATTTTTCAGGAGGGTTGCCCCTAACTATGGAGGCAGCATGAGCACACGTTGACACAGAGCTCATGACACCACGTCTCACCCTAAGCTATTTACAAGGTCATAATGACTTATTGAGCCACGTTGAGATTTAGGTAAATGCTATATAGGGCTAAAAAGTGAAAAAGATAACCTAGTTGTGTCATGACATGCACGTGCCACGGTTGCACATATGGGGTGCAACATTCTCTTTTGCCAAAAATGTCATCGTCTTTGATGACTACTGTAGACGATCGAGGTACTCATTGAGCTTTACTTGAAATTGGGAGAGCTTCTTGGTGTCCTTCCATGTTGCTTCTGCTTCGGGAAGGTACTTTCAGTTGATGAGGAATTCTTTGTAGCCATCACATGAATTCTTGCGACGGTTGAGGATGTAGTCAACTTTTTGGTTATCAGTAGTTTGGAGTGGTGTCTTGGTTGGCTTCTACTGGGATCTTCATTGTAAGAACGATAGGGCTTGAGCTAACTAACATGGAAGACTGGATGCAAGTTAAAGTACGAGGAGAGTTCCACCCTGTAGGCGAGATTAACTACCTTCTTCAAAACAGTAAAGGGGCCTTCATATTTGCGAACAAGGCCCTTGTGTAGCTTTTGAAAGACACATATTCATTCCACACTGAGCTTGATGACCAACGTCGAAAGTCGAGGGTCGATGTTTAGGATCCGCTCACTTCTTTATGTGCGTAGCTACTTTCTACAGAAATTCTTTTGTAAGTTCTATTCTTTCTTGCCCGTTACGGATGGACTGATAGGCAAGGGGGTATTGCCTGGATAGCGAACATCTATGATGTGATGCATTAGGGGTTGCTGGCTAGTAGTGAGTTCAAAGGGACTATGTCCTGTGGATTCACTTTTCTGCAAGTTGAAACTGAATTTGGCGACATCTAACAGTTTCACCCAATCTCTTTGGTTGGCACTGACGAAATGCCTTAGATAGTCTCCACGTAGCGCATTGATTCTCTCAGACTTTCTATCTGCCTGCGGATGAAGGGCAGTTGAGAAATGGAGTTCCAACCCAAGAGTTTGAATACCTCAGTCAAGAACATATAAGTGAAGTGAGGATCACGATCATTGGCGATATCTTCTGGTAGTCCCTAATATTTGACCACATTCTTGACAAAGAGCTGAACAATGTGGTTTGCGGTGCACGTAGGCAAAGCAAGGATGAAGATAGCATATTTTGATAATCTGTCCACCACTACAAATATTAATTTGAATTCATCGATGATCGACAATGATATGATGAAGTCCATGGAAATGCTTTGCCACGGACGATTGGGGATCGACAGAGGCTGAAGGAGACCGCTAGGTTTATGATTGCTAGACTTGTTTTGTTGACAAATGAGACAAGTCCTCACATATTTCTCAACATGATTGTGCATGTAGGGGTCAGTAGTAAGCCCTTTCGATGAGAGCAAGAGTGCGATGTTGGCCATTGTGTCTAGCTCACTTGGTGTCTTGACACTCTTTGATAAGAATTTTCTGCAGTGAGCTCTAATTGAGGACGAAGACTCGCCCCTTCATCAAGATCAGGTCACCTTTACATGTATACTTTGTTGTTTTAGCGGCCTTGATCAGGTCACGCAGTTGAGGGACCATGGGATTGTAACACATCCCCTCATGGATTCGATCAAGAAGACTGCTATCTAGTTGAACAAGAAAGGGCTCTCCTTCACTCATGGTTGCCAGCTTGGCCTTTTTGCTAAGTGTGTCAGCGACATAGTTGGTACTCCTCGGCTTGTAGAGTAACGTCATGCTAATTCGGCAATGAACTCTTGTTATCGTGCTTGCTTGGGACTCAACTTCTTCTAAAATCTAGAAATAGCTTGAGGCCACATTATCCGTATAGACTACGAAAAGATAACCTAGCAAATAGTGACATCATATCTTGAGACAATGGACTATGGCCGTTATCTCCTATTCATGAACGAAGTAGCGATGCCCTATGTCATTCAACTTTCTGCTTTTGAATGCAATAAGATGACCCTCCTTTATGATAACAGCCAGAATGGCAAAATATGAGGCATAGATGTGCACCTCAAATGGTTTTGAGTGGTCCAACATATGCAAAAGTGGCTCGCTTGTGACGATAACTTTGATCTTGTCGAAGGCGGTCTAGAAATCAACTGTCCATATATACTTTTGTTCCCTTTTTGTAAGATCGATGAGAGGGGTGGCCACAAGTGAGTAGCCCAAAATGAAGCATCGATAATAATTGGCCAAACCAAGGAAAGACCATAGATCATGAATCTTGGCAGGGGCCTCCCAGACCTAGATGACTTGGATCTTTCGAGAGTCCATGCAAAGTTGACCATTGCCAACTAAATGCCCCAATAACTCAATTTTCTCTTTGTCAAACATGCACTTCTCTTTTTTTACATACAAGTCATTTTCTCGTAAGAGCTGAAAGACAATGCGCAAGGGATTAATATGCTCCTTCTGATTGTTGTTGTAGGTAACAATGTTATCAAGGTAGACGACCACACACTTGTCCAAGTATTAATAGAAGAACTTGTTCATCAACGTTGAGAAAGTAGTTGATAAATTGGTTAAGTCGAAAATGTGATGGCCCAAAATTTTAAAACCCAAAATTTACCAAAAAAATGAATTTTTTTCTTTTTTAATATTGACAGCAAAAAACAATTTAATGTTGTGTATGGGTTTTGACAATTTTGGGCAAGCCACAGAGGTGAAACAACACTAAGAAATTATCAGAGTAAAAACCAAAATATTATTTACATCATATTTGACAAAAAGGTATAAAATGTTCAAAACACAAAACTTGGAAAACAAGATGTTATAAACAAAATTCCAAGTTGGACCCTCCTGCCTCACAACATTCACTATCCTGTATCTAAACAAAACCCCATTAAAGGGTCAAACTGTTTGGACTGTAGGATCGATGCAACCAGCACTAGAGGGGGGAGGGGGGTGAATAGTGCTTTTAAACTTTATTTGTGAAATTTGGATGATTCTGAATTTTGCAAAGCAATCACACTCAAAGAACATAGAGATTTTATCCTGGTTCGGTCCTCCAGACCTACATCCAGTCCCAAAGCAAAACCAGCTTGAGATTTTTACTATCAAACTTATGTCACCATAAGATCAATCAGACCAAAACCGGTCTCACTTTCAGCAACAATCCTGCTAAAAGCAAACTTCTCCTTTAAACCAAGGAGACTATGTTCTTTTACATAAAAATTAAAGTATATAACTTATAACCAGCCTATGAGCCTTTCTTATGAATGCAAAGGAAGTAGAATAGATTTGCAGAGGCATCTAAGGCTTCATAAATACTCTACTCACGATTTCACTTACTCACAAAAAAAAATGGAGTGAAGGACTTGAGTGAAAAGACTCACTGAGTGATAAAATGAATGCTTGAACTCTTTCATTAAGAATTGGAGTGAAGAACAAAGAATTAGATGTTTCTCTTGATGATTTTGAGTGTAGATCTCATTCTTATTTATAGCAAAAGAATTCTAGACGTTGGTGGTATGAAAAGGTGTCAAACAGTGGTTTTTGAATGATTAAAAATGTTTAAAAAATAAAAGAATATGACTTTTGAAAGTTCAGAAAAATGGTCATTAATTGGCTCGATTAGTCGACTAAAAAGGTATCAGTCTACTGAAAACAAGTATCAGCAGACTGATTGTTAAATCAATTGACTACCGTGTCTAACAGAAAGGATGTTTAAAAAAAAAAATGAATTCATAATTTTGAAAATTAGTCATCTAAAGAAAAATTAGTTGTCTGATGAAAATCATTAGTAGACTGAAAATTTTCAGTCGACTTCTGTGAAATTTTTCAGAAATTGGGCATTCGGGTCGGTCGACTGAAATTAGATTAGTCGACTGATCAGAAAATAGACATTTGGCTTTGAAAAAAAATAGGCGCAATAAAATCGGTCGACTGATAAGACTATTGGTCAACTGATAAAACTGAAAATATAGGTAAAGGGCATTCTAAGATGATTTTTGCTAAGGGTTCTTTTAGGAAAGTTTTACTAAGTATTTTTAGGCGTAATGCAAGTGAGATATGCAATGAAAGTAAGGCTCTTTTACAAGAATCTAAGGATTTAAAGAAATTTACATTTGTAAAATTTTCTTCACGAAATCTTCAATCACTTCTTTAATGTAGTATTTGTAAACTTCTTTAAATCTTTTCTTCTTTCTTCATTGCCATAGCTGAAAGAAATATTAGTACTAAATCCAGTTGTTCATCATCAAAATATAGGATTGAATTATCTTGGACAAATTCCTTGTCTTAACACAGACTTCTGACAGTCTGATAAATCTATACCAATTTTGATAATTTAAAATATTAAAACATATTCAAGCAACTCAGATGTTACAGTTCATAGAGCATTTTCACAGAAAAGTATGATAAAATATATAACATAATTGTTTGCATTATTAGGGCATATTTTCATTTCAAGTTGTGATTTAAAAGGTTCCTATTTTGATAATTAACCATCCACCCTAGTATGTGGGGGAAGACAATCACCGACAGTTGAAGTATTTTAGGGTTACATTATTCTCATATATTTTAAACTTGGATGTTTGACTGTAGCATACCCAAAGTGAGTGATTCGTGATCGGAAGAAATCACCGCTAAGGCATAATAGAAAATAGGATGCAACATAGACTAACTGCAATAGTTAATGATCTATCACCTAGGACACGTGGATAGCCCCAACCTCCAAAATCCTATGAGTGAGTGGAAACCACTAGGATGCCCCACTGCCAAAAATCAGAATAGAATCACTAGTGGTTGTACCATTTACCTTCTCCAAGGTAACAAAACAAAATGGGTATGAAGGGTTATTTTTGTTGCAGGAATTATTTCAGGTGCCTTACACTGTGTAGGCCAGAATGAGATTCAGTAACCCAAGTACCTATTTTAAGGTAATAACCATAGTATTATATATGTACCTGACTCAATAAGTAATTGCTCTATATACATGAGTATTTTGCCTGTGAGGCAGATCCAAATTTTTGGTTTGTGTATAGGCATGTTTTACTTATCAGATAGTGCCTTATTTTGCACTTCAAAGGTTTATGTTATTTTGGGCTCATACATGAGTTAATCCTAATATAGAAATATGCCATACGCACTATTGTGTGCTTGTGACAGCAAAAAGGTTTCTTCAAACCTTGGCCACTTTCGGGCCATAAGCTATTTCTTTTATTCAATGGCAGATTATTTTATTGTCGATAGGGTTATGTGAACCCAAAGCTTTATTCTTGAGCTAAGCAGATTTGGATGTTAATCTATGCATGCTTAAAGTATTATTTTCTTCGTAAGGCAAGTATGCACAAATATTTCTCTTAATATGATGCAAGAAAAAATATTATTTTATTCATAATGTGATGCATGCAAAAATATTATTTTATTCAGAATATGATGGATGCAGAGATATTTATTTTATTTGAAATACAATGAGAAAATGTTATTTCATTCAGAGTATGATGCATGCGTAAATATTTTATTCATTATAGGATGCATGTGTAAATATCTTATAATGTATGCAAAAATATTATTTTATTCAAAGTATGATGTTTAAGAAATTATTATTTTATTCAGAGTACAATGCATGCAAAATTATTATTTTATTCAAAGTATAATATATATTTTATATGCATACGAAACTATTATTTAATTCAAAGTATAATGCATGCATAAACATATATATTATTTTATTCAAAGTATGATGCATGTGAAACTATTATTATATTCAAAGTACAATGCATGCATAAATATATATAATATTTTATTCAGAGACTAGATAAATACAATATCATTTCATGTGTAATGAATCAAACATAAGCGAACATGTGCATCTCAACAAAATATATTTAAATATTCATAATCTATGCGCATTTGACAATAGAAACATACCTCGTATAGTGCTTTGATAAGAGACATAAAAATTTTCAAAAATACCTAGGAAATTTTTCTCCAATTTGATCCTCCGATGTGTGAGAGTGAACTCTGTTTAGAGAGTTTAGTGGAATTGAACCGAGTCAAGGAGGTGAGGGTAGCAGTTCGGTCAGGTGGGAGCTTGGGAGCGAGGTTGATAACTGAACTAGGAGGTTTGGTAGAGGTTACAAGGGAGATTGGTGCAAGAAGAGATAGGTGGGTTCGGTCTGGGCACACCCAAACAACACCGGGTCAGTTTGGTTGGCAAGGAATCGAGCTCAGCTCGATGGTCAGGTGTGGCAAGGTTATATGGCTAGAGTGGGGTATGCACTAAGGTGGGTCAGAGGTGGTCAAGGAGGCAACAGATCAGGCTGAGCTGGTGCAAGAAAGGAGGTGAACTCAGTAGGCTAGTAGGGTGCATGCTAGTTTGATCCCAAGTGGGTGCAAGTTGTAGCACCACCGCCCTTGGTGGTGGGAGGAAGGTGGAAAGGAAGTGGGAGTGAGGAGAGGATAAGAGGGAGTTAAAGAAGAGATGTGGGAGGAGAACTCATTGAGTTCAAGTGAGGGAGACCCTCATCTTAAATAGGGGTGGTAAGGGGCAAAAAGGGAAGAAGGGGGAGGCTTTTGGTGTTGCCAAATGGCAACACCAAGCCTCTCATGTGTTAGGCTTCCCCTAACACTTGTGAAAGGGGCTTGGAAAAGGCAGGCCAAAACGATGAGCGCTCAAGAGGGAAGGGAATGGATCTGGATCTTGAGTAAGATCCAAATCTATATCCTCCGTGGACCCCAACCAAACTTCTTCTGGTTGGGGTGGGCTAACCAAACTAGTTGGGGTCTTGTTTCCCCAACTAGATGCAAACTAAATTCAAACAATAATATATATATATATATATATATATATTTCTTTTATATATGCAAATTATAAATATGGTTGATTGTGCTTAGTCAACAAGTAGATGAACATGTATAACCTTCTGGTCATAAATATCCCCACGATATTTATAAAATAACCAGTTTACCCTTGAATTTATCGGGTGAGTTTTGAGAGCATACAAGCTTTGTTTTTTATGAAATCACTTGCATTTTTTTTAAATTTTGATGTGGTCACAACCATGCATTCGAAATTAGTAAAATAAGTCATAAAAAATATCCATTACATTCAATATCTATATTTGAGCAAAATTTTTAAAAAATTATTGGGTATTACAGAAAGGCATTACTAGGAATTCATAAGCACCATACTGAGTCATACAAGTTGTCTTTGGTTCATCACCTTAGACAATTCGGACCTTCCAGTACCCAGACAGAAGGTCAACCTTCGAGAATACACAGACACTTCTTAGTTGGTCGAACAAGTATGCGATGAGAGACAACAAATACTTGTTTTTTAATGTAATCTTGTTGAGTGTCATGTAATCTACGCATAGACATTTCAACCCATCGTTCTTAAGCTGAAAGAGCACGGGGGCACCAAAAGGAGCTTTAGAGGGGCAGATGATACCAGCTTCAAACATATCATCTAGTTGATGACACAACTCTTTGAGTTCTGAAGGAACCATGTGGTAGGGTACCGCAACGAAAGGCTTGAAGCTAGGGACCAACTCAATCTGATGGTCGACCTTGTGACACAGAGGTAAATGCTTTGAAAGTTCAACGGGCATAGCATCGCCGAATTGCTTTAGAATGAGTGCGAGTTCTAGAGGGACATCTACCTTTGGCACCACTGTGTCTTCTTTCTTAATGGCCACTAGGAAGGTCTCATCCCCATTCTTAAGGCCTTTTCCAACTATAAGGCTGACACCATCGGCAATTTGTCGTTGCCTGTGGAGTAAGCAGGGACCATGCATGGAGACATTTTGACCATTATGATCATCAAATTTAAATGTAGCATGGGAACAACCTTGTGCATGCAAGAACTCCATGCCGAGAATGACTTTGAAGTCATCGAGGGGCACCATTGAGAAGTTGGTGGAGCCTTTCCGTATGCCGATCTGAATAGTTGCATCCTTTGCCTAATCGAGGATGGGCTTAGCCTCCAAGTTCACCGCTTTCGTGCGGCTTTCTTTTCTTTCAGCCTTAAGGCCAAGCTGGGTAGCTTTGTTAGAAAAAACAAAGTTATGAGTAGCGCTTGTATCCACTATGACCCTGTTGGTTTTCCCGTTGATAAAAACTTCTAGGTACATGAGTTCCTTACAGGAGGCTGAGGGGGAGGCATGACTCCCCTAAGTCATTTAGCATCTGAATAGCCCTCATCTTTGGTTCTTCCTCTCGATTCCCTTCTTCAATTTGAACTATATTGACGTTGGCTTGATGATCGAAGTGCTTTGGGCACTCAACTATCCAATGCATTGCACCGTAAATGAGGCAGGGAGAGTTAGGGCATTGTGGATGCCCTGTGTGGTTGGACTTACCCTTAAGGTGATGGCCATCATCATGCTTATAAGGGCAATAGGACTATTGCTTGGCATCTTGTTTGGGTCCCTCATGCTTTGCTTTGTCACCCTTTTGGTGCTCGTGGGGATGTTTGTCATTATGCTTATGGTGGGATGTATTAAACTTATCGCAATTATGATTCTGGCATTCATTTTTGCGATAGTCAATGAGTTTCTCTGCGGTAGTAATAGCATCTGTCACATTTTGTGGATGTTTCTTATGAATTTCTTGTTTTGCTCATGGTTGTAAGTCGTGTATGAGTGAAACATTTTGTTATTCTCTGACATATCAGAAATGTCTAACATAAGGCTAGTGAAAGCCTTAACGTAGTCGTGTATGGGGCCAGTGTGACAAAGGGCCATCAACTTAGAACGAGACTCAAACTCTACATTGGTGGGCAGGAAGTGACCTCACAGCTCTACTTTGAAGTCCTCCCAAATGTTGATTTCTATCAACCCACGATCAATGTCTTCATTGTGTCGACGCCACCAGAGAGTGGCATCACCTGTGAAAAATGACACAACGGTGTCGATCTTAGCTTTATCATCACCAATTTGAGCCACCTTCATGTAGTGTTCCACTTCTCAAATAAAGTTCTCCAATTCTTTTGTGTTTCGAGAACTATCATATTTTTGAGTGTTGGGAAACTTTCTTCGGTGACCTTCTTGGTGGATGACAACTCCACCTTGAACGAAGCAGCCTTGCAAGAGACATTCAAAAGCACTCGTTGTAGCAGAGAATTGAATGTTCTTCCCTTCCAACTCAGCAATGCATTTACGTAGTTGAGGCACTTCTTTGAGCAACGACATGAGATTGCTCACTTGTTCTCAAACAGTGAGCAGGGAGAGAAACTCCCTTACTTGGTCACAAATAAGCACAAGTTATGTCACCCTAGCCTGCACATCTTACAAAGTATCAATATTAGGCCGTATATCATGTTTCAAAATCTGGTGTTGCTCAAGCGATGTTGGCAATGGTTCTTCCAACCACGTTGACAGTTCTATCGATGCGAGCAATGACCGCTTCTATGCGAATCAATAGACTTTTGAACGAAGCCTCTGTCGTGAATGCGAAAAAGAGAGTTTGGGGACTCATCGAAAGAGGGACCAAAAAGAGCTAGGAGCTTTGTGTCACTCCAGAGGAGGAGCTAAAGGCTCTCTTCTTCTTGCTTTGCTTGACAGGAATGAAGCTTTCGTCAGCTAACATAGCAGCAACGAACTATGGCTCTAGTACTAGTTGTCACGACTTATTTTTTTAGGATCGTACGACACCTAGGATACAGACTAGGCAAGCCTGTGAGGCAAAAGCGGCATGCTAGATCAACCTGTGAGCAACGCAAGGTGGTGCTTCGAAAGAAGACACCGAGGAGCAGAAGCAACATGTGGGGCACAACTATTGAAGGCCACCGCGTAGGAGTGGATACCCAATCAGTGCTCTCAGTACTTGTGAGGCCCAATGAGGCTAGAGGCTCGTGAGCAAGCACCAACATAAAAGGGACGACCACACTTGATGCCACAAAGGCAAGCGGTGTGGTGGGCAATCACCAAAGAGCACGAACAACTTGCAAGCAAGCACACAAGCAGTGCAGCGAGACATCAAGCAAGGCAATTGAAAAGGGGCGTAGGCACATTGTTCAAGAATTCAACTTGTATTCATAAGCTGGCCAAGCGGCACTTATAGACGCAACATGAGGGCGACACATAGACTCACTAAGGAGCAATGTGAGGTGGGACGATATTGGAGAGTGAGCCTTCAAGAGGAGCTCTACCTACCAACAAGTTTCTCTCTAAAAGAGTTATGGGTGCTGACCCTCCAGGTATTTTTAGGGTTCCTTGGGAACCATAAAATTTTTAAGAGGGTTCTCCCTAACCATGAGGGGCAGCATCGTCACACGTTGGCACAAAGCTCGTGGCACCATGTCTCACCCTAAGCAATTTACAAGGCCACAATGGTTTATTAATCCATGTAGGGTTTTAGGTAAAGGCTATATAGGGCTAAAGAAGCGAAAAAGATAACCTAATTGTGTTATGGCATGCACATGCCACAGTTGCGCATACATGACGTGACAACGCACACACACATACAATCTGCAATAGTCCTCCCACTGTTGATGGGATGACCCCACTCAAAGCTTTCCAAGAATCTAGCAATTTGTTCATTAAACCACCGAGTGTAGGTGGACCATTGCCAATTGAAGCAGGTAAAATTTCGTTCAAATCTAAGGCTTGAAGCACAATACAGTCTAAGAGGTAAAAAATAAGGCAACTTCAGCTTTGTTTGGTGCATTAACTAGCAGGTTATATTCTAGATTGAGAATTCTCCAAAGTACAACATGTTGCATACTTTGTAGTACTACGAAGCCCAAAAACTACAAGCTTGAAGAGTTAGAAAGAGCAACTGGCATAGATCCACTTAATACCTCATGTTGGGACCCAAGATGTGAGACTATATACCAATTGCTAGGGCTGGGAAACAAGCCAAGGTGCTCATGTTCGACTTGAAAAGCGCTCGCTAGAACTCATAAAATAGGCTTGGCAAGCTGAATATAAACAATAAGCACTTGACTCTGCTCAACTTGTATAAAATCGTTTAGTAAGAAATATATTTTAGATATATTTCATGTGTATTTTTTTGTAATCCTATTTCTTATAGATTTAAAACAATGTATTTTTTTATAAACAAGCTAGCTCTAACTCAGGTAGTTTAACTCGGGCTCATTATAAGCTCGAACTTGGCTTGGCTAGCTACAAGGATAAGCCAAGCTAGAACACTTCAAGAACGGCTTGTTCAGCTCGTTTACCAGCCCTATCGGTTGCAGAATGAAAGTTTGTTGCTCCAACTCATTGTAGGGATCATGAGAGCAAGGCTGCCTCATCTGTGAAGCTTGTGAGATGGCTGAGGGAAACTATTGCAGCAACTATTTGCCAAACAGGGACCCTGTAAAATAAGAATACTTTTCTTGTTTTGTATTGATGCCAAGAGATTACAATATATACACGATAGAAGCAACAAAAGGAAACTGCAAAGCTACCAAAGATAGACTAAGCTAAAGATGACAATATCTATAGGATGCCAAAAATATAAATAACAATATTGCAACATCAAAGGCAATGCTAGGCTATCATATCAAGATCTGAGATATGGCAAGACCCTTCCTTAAACTGACGCCAAAGAGTTGCAAAGGCCAAGCTTGCCTTTTAATTGATGGAACGTTGCTCGTCCCAAGGCTTTTGTAAAAATGTCGACCGACTAGCTGTGTGTGGACAGATGTGTCATGGCAATTGTTCCTGCTAGCAAATGATTGCGAACGAAGTGGCAGTCAATTTCTATATGCTTAGTTTGTTCGTGAAAAACAGGATTGCTAGCTATGTGTAGTGTTGCTTGACTATCACAATGGAGCAGCATAGGATGGGAATGAGGAACCTGAAAATCTGTAAGTAAGGCTTTCAACCATAACAGTTCTGAAGTGGTTGATGCGAGGGATCTATATTCAGCCTTAGCTGAAGATCGGGCTATTGTAGCTTGCTTCTTTGATTTCCATGATAATGGTGAGGTCCCTAAGGTTGTGAGGTAACCAGTAACCGATCTTCGTGTTGTAGGACAAGCTCCCCAATCGGAGTCACCGAACCCATGTATATGCAGAGATGAATCGGCTGAGAACCAAAGTCCATGTGCTGGGGTGCTAACAAGATACTTAAGTAATCGTTGAAGAGCTTGCAAGTGTGATTGGCATGGTCGCTGCATGAATTGACTCAGTATATGAACTGAGTAAGCAATATCAGGTCTCGTTATGGTCAAGTAGATTAAGCGCCCAACAACTCTACGGTATTGCCGTGGATTAGGGAGAGGATCAACAACTTCAATGCTGAGATGATGATTTTGCTCCATAGGAAAAGCGTCTGACTTGGCATTCTGCATTCCCATCTCGTGAATCAAATCAAGCACATATTTGCGTTGATTAATAAAAATGCAGGATCTGTGGTGTGCAATCTCTATGCCCAAGAAATATTTCAATATGCCAAAATCCTTGACCAAAAATTTGGATGCAATAAATCTTTTTACTTCCAGAAGTAGAGAGTGGGATGAGCTTGCCAAAATCACATCATCAACATAAACTAAGACTGTTGCAAAGGAGCCACTCTTGGCATAAGTGAAGAGTAAATAATCTGCCCGAGACTGTTGAAAACCAAAAAGCTTCAAACACGTCGTGAACTTGCTAAACCATTGACGTGAAGATTGCTTAAGGCTATATAAGGATTTATATAAGTGGCATACTCGAGTGTCCCTCGGTTCCACATAGCTAGGCGGCAGAGACATGTAAACCTCATCATGAAGGTCCCCATGGAGAAAGGCATTGTCCACGTCTAGTTGATGAAGTTCCCAACTCCGGATGGCGACAACTGCCAATAAGCATCGAACGGTGACAAGTTTGGCAACTGGCGCAAAGGTCTCATGGTAATCCACCCCTTCAACTTGGGTGAAGCCCTTAGCCACCAAGTGAGCCTTATATCGCTCTATTGTGTCGTCAGACTTGTACTTGATGTGATAAACCCATTTGCAACTGATGGGCCGCTTACATGGGGGCAGAGACACCAAGGACCAAGTGTTGTTCTCTTCAAGAGCCTTTATCTCCTTATTCATGGCACTGCTCCACTAGAAATGCTGAACAACTTGGCTAAAATATTGAGGTTTCTGTCCATTGGTTAAAGCAACAACAAAGGCTTTGTGGGAAGCAGCGTAGGAAGGAGAAGGAGAAGTAACCATACCTGAGGACATTGGTGGTCCGAGTGAACAATTGGAAAAAGGCATCAAGGCAATGTTACAAATAAAGTCATCCAAGTAGGTTGGTTTGCAAGTGGTGCGACTGGGACATGTTTGTGGACTAGAAGCGGGGAGAGGCGATGGAGGATGTGATCTCGTAAGAGACTCAACGCCTGGTGAGTGGGTAGATGGAAGTGGTGAGTCGGGAGAGATGGCATGTGGACTGGCGGGGGGGGGGATGCCTCAGGTGGTGATGGAGGTGAAAGATCTACAACAGGAAGTTGGCTAGGCAGTGATGAAACAAGATTTTCAGGCACAGTGGTAAGCATGAGAGGTGAATCATTTTGCAGGGGTAGCGCTGCCACTGAATTTGGAAGATTTGGATCAGGCATGGAGTTTGTGTTTGTGGGTGAACAAAAATGAAATTATTCTTCATAGAACTTGACATCTCGGGACACCACGATCTTGCGATTTTTAAGAGAATAAATGTGGTACTCTTTCTGTCCCTGAGGATATCCAACAAAAACTCTTTTTATGGAGCGAGAGGCAAATTTGTCAGATGAATGTTGATGAACATAACAGAGGCAACCAAAAGTGCGTAAATGGGCAAACTCAAGATAAGTCCCATAGAGCGCCGCATAGGGCATCAAATTGTGTAAGACAGCAAGTGGGGTTTGATTGATGAGATATGTGGCTGTTAGGATGCAGTCCCCCCAAAAATGGATAGGAAGATTGGCATGAAAATGAAGGGCGCGAGCGACTTCAAGAAGGTGTCTATGTTTTCGCTCCACCACTCTGTTTTGCTGAGGAGTATAGGGGCAATTTGTTTGGTGATTGATTCCATGCTCTCCAAAAAATCCCCTTAAAGCAATGAATTCTTGGCCATTATCGGAGCGAATTGTTTGAACTTGGCAATTGAATTGTGTTTTTATTAGTTGACAAAATTGTTTGACAAGTGTTTGAACCTTGGATTTGTTTCTCATGAGATATCTCCAGGTACATCGAGTTTTGTCGTCAACAATGGTTAAGAAGTAATGAGCACTAGAAAAACTAGTTGCCCGATATGGCTCCCAAATATCACAATGAATTAATGAAAAGGGAAAAGCAACGGAAGTTTCACTAGAGGAAAAAGGTAAACGAACTTGTCTCGCACGATGACAAGCGTCACAAATTTGTTTTGGGTTCTTGACAAGAATAATAAAAGAAAGACGACTGTATGGAACGTGTTCAAAACGATAATGCCATAAAGAGGAGTCACCAGGATGAGATGCCATGTGTGCCTTTATTGTAGAATTGTCATGAAAGTAATAGATGTTGTTTCGTTGTTCACCCCTCCCAATCTTCGTTTTCGTGGTACAGTCCTGCAAAATACATCGGTCAGGGTAAAAGGTAACTGAGCAATTTAATTGAGTGGTTCGTTTGTGGACAGATAATAAACTGCATTTGAAAGCAGGGAGAACAAGAACATCTTTGATGCCAAGGTTTGGTGTGAGCGTCATGTCGCCTTGTTTGTGCACCATGATGCATGTGCCATTGAGTAAAGTGACAGGATGGGCATTTTATGTGGTGCAAGGTTAGATAAGATGGTCTCATAGGAAGTCATGTGATCGGAAGCACCCAAATCCACAACCCAAAAGAGGTGATCATTGGAAGCAATGGCCTTACCAGAGTAATTGGCTACACTGTCATGAGATGTGGGTCTCAGCAAGGTTTTGAATTGTTCATATTCCGCAGGGGTCAAGCTGATGGTGCCTTGCAATGTGGGTTCGTTGGTAGCATTATTGGCTCTCCGAGTTCATTGATTTGCGCTCTTTCTTCCAGACTTGCTTCTTTCTTCCCAATCTGTCGGATATCCCACAAGCTCATAACACTGTTCTCGACTATGGCCTTGTTTATGGCAATGGTCACAGTAGTACCTACTATTGCCAGTTCTTCCACCATTGAGATCAGATCGGTGACCATTGTGTTGTGCATCAGGTCGCTGGACATATTGCTTGGTTGTGTTGTCTCCCTTTGTGTGTGACCATCCCTGCATTTGTTCTCCCTTCGATAGCAATGCTGCAGACTCCAAAGTTGCTCGTCCCTCTACCATGCTTTTCTTCTTGGGAGACAAGGGAGTATATCTTGCTCAAGGATGGCAGTGGTTCGCTACTCAAAATTTGTGATCGAATGGCATTGAGGCTGCTGTTAAGCCCAAGCAGGAACTGGTGAATCTTCTTCGTCTCACGCTGCTCCATCATTGATGTACTAACACCACAAGTACATTGCCCACAAGTACATTGCGGTTGTGGAGTATACGTTATCAATTCCTCCCAGAGGGCACGAAAATGAGTAAAATAATCAACAACTGTGGTGTCTCCTTGACGGAGGTTCGCCAGATCACGTTTTAACTCTTGGATGCGCGGAGCATTGCCTTGAGAGAACCGTTCTTTCAGATCTCGCCATAAAGCCGTAGAAGATTCTAGGTAGGCAACACTATCATGGAGCTCAGGGGCCAATGCGTTGAAGATCCAAGTTGTGACCATAGCGTTGCATTTCTTCTAAGATGGCAGATCTGTTGACTTAGCAGCAGGTTGAGGAATGGTTCCATCAACGAAACCTTGTTTGTTCTTGGCACAGAGCACATTAAGCATGGCTCGTCGCCATGTGGGGTAATTCCCACCTTTGAGAAGGCATGACACACACCAGGATTATCCAATGAGGCCAACAAATAGGGTGAGTTAGCATCGTTGTTAGCGATCTCTTTTCCTGAAGAAGACATGGATAGAAACAATGTTTAGGTTGTGAAAAAGAAAGGTAGTAGTACCATGTAAAATAAGAATACTTTTCTTGTTTTGTATTGATGCCAAGAGATTACAATATATACATGGTAGAAGCAGCAAAAGGAAACTACAAAGCTACCAAAGATAGACTAAGCTAAAGATGACAATATCTACAGGATGCCAAAAATACAAATAACATCAAAGGCAATGCCAGGCTATCATATCGAGATCTGAGTTATGGCAAGAGAGCCACTGGACCCTTAACTCATCTCTTATCATGTGTGCACAACCAATCATATGGCTGCATTGGAGTTGAGGCCCATATTTTGTTGCAGCAGAGGCCATGGATTTTTTAGCCCAAACGTGGATGATTTAGGTTGAGCTCACTATAAGTTCAAACTCAGCTTGACTTGTTCACATAAATGAGCCAAACTTGAACACTTCAAGCTCAGCTCGTTCAGCTTGTTTACCATCCCTACTAACAGCTAGCCACAACATGGCGCCTAAGAAATCTCTGACTAAAGGCTTGCATGTTCCAACATGAAAATCTTCTGCGGATGCATGATCTCTTAACTCATCTCTTATATTTGCAAGTCCAATCACGTGCCCGCATTTACATGAGCCCCACATCCGCACTCAAAATGATGCCACGTGATTGGTTGTGACCACATACGAGATGAGTTAGAAGATCATTGGATCTTGTCTCATCTTGTTCGTACGAATTAGTCTTGCCTGTCATGAGGGGTTCCATTCAACCAACTTAGGGTCTGAGTCAACCTCAAATTTCACTCAGCTGAAACACAAGCAGTGAACCAACTCAATCTGTGCAACTCGTGGAAGAGTGTTCTTGCCCAATCTTTTAGCTCGTTGTTTGTTGAAGCTCAAACTTAGTGTGAATTGGGAAGGGAAAATATAGAGTACCCACGACTTTACTGTACCTTCTAGTAGGGCACGTTTGGAAGCGAGAAAGATGTAGGAAAAGTAATGCAAAATGAAAAATCCGTACGAATTTTTCGACCCTTCCAAACGAGAGAGACTTTTTTGCTGAGAGTTTTTCTAAAAAGTTAAACTTTTTGATAAGAAACCTAAATCAGTGCTTAATTAGCAACAGACTCACGATGGATCATGTCCATCGCTAATCCATCGCAAGTTAGCGACGAAAGTAGCGACGGATAAGTTTTGTCAATAATTAGCGACTAGGATTATGCGATGGACGCTATCCTTCGTTAATCTGTCGCTAAACTATTTAGTGATGGATTAGAGACGGATTAGCGATGGATAACATCCGTCACCAATACACATTTTTCTTGTAGTGGAGTTTTTCTAAAAAGTTAACTTTTTGATAAGAAACCAAGAAAAAAATTATTTTTACACTCCCCACCACCCTCCTCCTCCTCTCTCTCATTTTTCCACTTTGTTTTTCTCATGCAACACAAATAAGCTAAAAACCTTTTTTTTTTTTGAAAAACTTCTCATATAAAAAACTCTCATAGGCAAAACTTTCTTTTTCTTCCAAACGTGCCCTTTAGCTGGTTGTTTGTTGAAGCTCAAACTTAGTGTGAATTGGGAAGGGAACATTTTGGGTACCCACAACTTTACTGTACCTTCTAGTAAAAACACCTGTTTCATCACATTTTCTTTTTTTTTTTCTTTTGGCCCATCAAGCCTTACATATATGATCTATATTGTTTAGTTACAAGCATGTTTTAGATTATCCAATCAGCATTGAGTAAGCAGATTTCTAAAGGCATCAAAATTCAACCGTCTAAATGTGTGAAAAATTATTCATTGAAAAAATCATTTTTTTACCTTGAAACCACTCAATCGAAAGTGCATTTTCTAATAAATGAACCAACCATGTTGAACACATCTGTCGGGTCAAATTGATCAAATATAACCTGCACCCCTGAGTTTTAGCTAGAAAATACTGTACTCTAGCAGTAAATATTTTCCCAATTCAGAATTCCTCAAATGGCTCCATAGCAAGAGGTGATTAGGGTAGGTAAAAGCTGGGCATATGGTTAGGTGGGACAGTTGGGGGAATCGGGGAGGGTATTCAATTTCCCCACTCTCTCTGATGACTATCTGGTTGGAGGGAAAAAGGGGTTAAGTAGAGAACTGGAATCCAATTCCCCTGCTACTTTCCTAAATAGTTGTCCATGGCTGGACATTTTTTTCATAGGACCCGGATACTATACAATATGCTATATTGGAGCCCCACCCACTAAGTGGATCCAATATAGGGGTATCAATGGGTTGGGTTTGACCCAGACCTGACCCGTACCAAACCTTATGGGATCAGAGTCTGGTGATAAACAAAGAGGTCCAATTAGAATAGGGTCAGACTTATAGGGTCCGATTAATACATGAATCCGGGTATGGTTTGTGAAATTTCACACCAAACCTGGCCCTGACCTGTGTTCGGACTAAGATCCGAAAATTTTCAATGTAAAAATTGTTAAAAAAAATTATTTTACCAGATATGGTGCGGGTCTGGTTCATGCAATCCTTATAGAATCCAGTTTGGTTTTCCTTACGGTGGGTTTGATTGAACCCGAGTCTTCACCCGGTATCAGCATCTCAAATCAAATCTAGGTTTGGTTTCACCTGGATCCGAACCAAATCTGACCCGTTGATACCCCTGGTCCAATGCCTCTAGATTCACTCATAGACCTAGCAACATAGGATCCGCTTGAATTCGGGCCCGACCCGTTCTACAGAAATTGGAATCTCTCTCTCTCTCTCTCTCTCTCTCTCTCTCTCCGTTAACCCTCTTGGCCCTCTCTGACACTCTGCCATCTGTGTCCATCTCCCTCTCTGTCCCTCCCGAACCCTTCTTCTGCACTCTCTGTGAACAAACTTTGGATGGCTGGACCTTGACAAACGAGACAAACCCCAAGATCATTGCTGCCCATCTGGTTTTCAGGGGACAAATCGGCAACCAACCTTCAAATTTCGGGGGAAAAGGTAAGTTTCTGCCCTTGCCAAGCTCTTTTCTCATGGATTATCATGTGCAAACTCATCTGTTTCTTGAAATTTCTGGCGGAAATTGTGCCTTTGTATTTCTCTGTTTACCCTTTTCCTTAGTTTCCTTGACACGATGTTGGTGTTTGCTAAATCTTCTAATGGGGATGAAATGTTGGCAAGAATCGCCCAAACGGGTTGTTTTCCACCTTTTTCTTGAACAATTAGGTGTAATTTATGATGTTGGTGTGTGCTCCAATGCACCATGTGCCTAGATGAATGGAGTATGCTGTGTTACGGCATTGGTTGTAAAGGCCAATATCCCTTTTTATCTTGTGTCTAGAAACTTTCTGAGAGTGTGATCTCTGCTCAAATAGGAAAAGTGAGTGAATCAGTGTTCTCATGAGTATGGTTTAGGTTTTGTTTCTGTAACCACAAGCATCAATCAGGAAAATCTTATGTGAATCAAAGGCTTGAATTGAACACATTCAGTTTTATTTATTTGTAGTCCTTAGGAAGTCCTTTGTTCTTGATCATAAGTGCCTTTTTTTTGGGTGTCTGGGGAGGTATATTATTGTCAGACTATGATTTTGAGACTGTTAATTGCATTTGTCCAAGGACTTTGTATAGCACAAGACACTTGATAGGTAAGGTGTTTAGTACTGTAATCAACCACCAGTGTCCCCTTCTTTATGATCTTGTTTGTTGTCAAGTATCAGCTAAGAAGTCGAATCATTTGTTATTTGTTTGTGTCACTGTGGGTGTCCGCTCATTTGTTTGAAGTGGCGATCCTTATTATAACATTCAACGATGAAACCTGCAAGCGTCTATCTACTTTCTTGAACAAAAATATGAATCACAAGCTCGTGATTCTTTTTTCATGTATGAGTAGTTATGACCATGCAAATCTCGTATGACAGTTACAGTCACAAAAGTTCTAAAAACTTTTTTCAAATCTTTAGTTTAACTGTTACTTCACATTAAATCATTGTATAATGGAAAAATAAATCACCTATTTTGTTATCTTAAGGGCATCATATGTTGGTTCATATATGCTTTTCTGTCCAATTGATATGATGCATTTCCTAGCATTTATTCTTGGGCACTATTAAGGTAAGTGGCTCAACCAAGAGAAACATAACAGCATGTTCCTGATCGTATTGATATAGACTAGTGTATGCTAGCTAGTTAGGAAGGTTATGCAAACAATGCTGTGGAGAAGAGAAAGGGACTCAACGTCCCGTCGCATGAACCTATGTACTAGAAGAAGTTATTCATATAGACTCTTTCCATGCAGTGATGATGCAGGTGTGTATCAACCGTTGATGTGTTCAACAATTCATGAAAACGTGTAGTAACTATTGTTTATGCTAGTAGCCAAGTTTTTTATGTTTACCCTAGTTTGTGCTATAGTCACAAATATCTGCGAGAAATTGAAATTCTTGCGAAAAATATTCGTTTTGAAAGTTTCCTGTTTGATACGTGACATATTGAAAATATCGCTTCTTTATTACCTCATGAATCATGATTAAAATGCAATATAAACACCTATTTTAATCAATTCGAGGGTTTTTTATAAGCGTGGAGAGAGGACTCCTCTTCTCAAACCCATCAATATGGGATTATATTGCATGGCCCCATTCAAAGACAGTGGCAAATGAGCATGACAAATTAATGTGTATACAATGTTGCCTATTCATCATTTTTTAAGTATCTAAAAGGAATTGGCTAAGTTGCTGTTCGAATTGGCTCATATATATACATACATACATACATACATACATACATATTGTTATAAGTGTGACAAATCATTGTATTTGTTGTTGTTTGTAGCACTTTTGACTGTCTTTGTTCTACAACTAACAGATGGATTTTATTGTTCATTGTGTATGCAGCATTTGATTTGCAAGTTGCATTGCCTTTTCTATGTTTATTATGTCATTTTTATCTGTGTGCATGTGTGTGTGTCATAGACACGATCAAAGGCGACAGGAATTTTAAAGATATTGTCATAACCTGAAAAATCTTCAAAAATGAACAATCGTGTCGCCATCAATGTGCACTTGTCACAGAATGTATTAATGCATTGGGACATGGTATTTTATCTTTAACTATCTACTCCAAGCAGGTTTAGTGCCTGCTCCAAGCAAGCATAATACAGGCAGCCATGGCTGCTGGTTCCTCTAAAGGCAAGGTGCAAGCTATAACCTCCAATTCTCCCAAGGGAAAGGGGCATTTCCGTTGGCAAGATCATGCTAACGCAGATGCACTCCTCATGAAGCTCTGTCTTGATGCTGTCCGACAAGGAAGGAAACCCAATAAGACCTTCAAAACTTCAACCACTCGGCAAATGGCCAACGAGGTCAGGAAGAAGCTAGGATATAATGTTACAGAGGATAATGTGAAATCTCGACTGAAAACCTGGAGGAGAACTTACCTCCTAGTAAAAGAATTATGCAAAACCAATGGATTTCGCTTTGATCCCATCACCCACCAAGTGATTGCATCATCTGAAGTATGGGAGGAGTATTTGAAGGTACAGTCACAGCTAACCAGCTTTGATTAACAATTGTACATTATAGCTATTTATGTTTGTTGAATTGTGTCATGCACAGGAAAAACCTGAAATGAAGCATCTGCGTGGAAAGACTATTGAAAACTTGAAACAGCTCTGCATCATTGTTGGGAATGACCGAGAAGGCCAATATGCTGAACCTCTTGCTGATGTTGTGCTCTCCAAATCCGATAGTCTAGTTTGCCCAGTTTCTCATGAATGTGTCCCAGTTCCTCAAGAAGATGTGGAGGATAACATGCGCTTTAACGACTTGCGACCACCCTCTAATCCTGAAGCAGAGGGTGCTTCTAATTCGACCAAGGGTGAATTTAGGCAAGATCTTGACAGGCCCTGGAGTAAAAGATGCAGGGTCGCAGGTATTCTTAAAGAAGTATTAGCTCCTCTGTCTGCTGCAATACAAAACCTTTCTGAGAGTATGATCCAAGATAGAGAACTTGTTGTACAACAGAATATGGCCAAGGAGTTGGATGCACTAGGCCTTAGTGTCAAAGAGTATCTCTCAGCTATCACTATCCTTTGTCAGCAGAAGAGCATGGCTAACTGCTTCTTATCTTTGAAGCCAGAGTGGAGAAAGGAGTGGATTCTTAAAATACTGGGGGATAAGGGGTGCTCTTGAGCAGTTTAGTCAGATTTGTTTGTGTTTTTTCTTTTTCATCTAATTTGAGACTCTTTTATGTAATAGATGATAATGAGAATGTGGATAATGAATATAGGATGTTATTGGGATGGCAGCCCTATATATATATATATATATATATATAGAGAGAGAGAGAGAGAGAGAGAGAGAGAGAGATGGGAACATACTAAAGGGCATGATGCTGAATGAAAAATGCTAATGGATTTTTGGTGTTTTTTTTTTCTCAATTACAACCCATAGTTGTGTTCAGCATTATTGATTTACTATGAATCAAAACTTGGATCATGCATTTTGGATGAAAAAAATTGGTATTTAGAGTTTCAAAATTTTATAAAAATTGTGGGTCATATATATATGTAAGGCTAATATTTGGTGCTATTGAAAGCGTGAAGCTATTGAGCTGAAAATCATAGGTTCAAGCTTTATTATTGAAACAATCTGACCACATAGATATGTTCATGGTTTGTTTCTTAAGAATCATGTTATTTCGATGTTAAAATGTCTTTGAGTCATCAAATTTTAGCGCATTGTAGGCTGCTGAGTGTTTAAGACCTTAACCTGCTTACATGTTAAGATCAAATGATTCAAACTTATTTTTTACTCAATAAACCTTGTAGATCATGTTCATAAGGTCCGATAAAAAAATCTAAAAGATATGAAAATATGATGATTTGTACTCCATAGTTTTGTGTCTTCTATAACACTATATATATAATAGAGAATACTATTATATTATACCATACAGATTAGCCTTTTTGTTTTGATGTTATTCTTAGTTATTGTTATGGATATGTCTGTACTTAAATAGGATTCTTTTTTTGTGTATTTTATGAAGGGAAAATATACAGGGCCAGATTTGAGGTGTCCAGTTGATGTGTCCAATGCCAATTGAATTCCAATTTTATATTTGGTAAATAATAACTACATTAGTGAATGCTTCACAGTAGTGAACTGTTTGGGAGCAGGACAAGAGAGGGGAGATGGTATTTAATGAGGATTTAATAAATATCACCTTCCCCCACAGGTGCTTGAAACCCTGTTTTGGGAGAAGAGAATGGTGGTGGGAGTTAAGATGAGCTACTTTTAACCGCGTATAACAAGGATGTAATTGACAACTCCAGCATCATCTCCTCCCTAACACCAACTTCCAAATGGAGCGCCTGGTTGGTAGAACCCTTTGAGGTCCTCCCTACCCACCAAAAAGTGTACAAAGGAAAAAAGGTCAAATATGGATTTGGTGATGGAGGGTTTCTCCTTCAGGTTGAACATGGATTCGGTAAAGTGTAAACCTTGTCTCATCGTTGGAGGGAGTTGCAACCTATCAGAATTCAAGGAAAATCAATTTGGGAGGAGCTGTGGACTCCCTCTTTTGTTTGGAATCATAAACAACTCCTTCAATTAGGGGTGGCAATTTCTGACACGACCCGCCAACCCGACCTGCCAACTCGCCTCTTAGGCGGGTTCGGGTTGGGCTTAAGCCAACCCGTTTAATAAACGGGTCGACCTGCGTAACCCGTTTATTAAACAGGTCGGGTTCGGGTTGGGGGTATGCCAACCCGCCAACCCGGCTGACCCGTTTAATAAACGGGTTAGGCGGGTGGGTCAACCCGCCAACCCGACCCGCTAACCCGCCAACCCGACCCGTCAACCCGTCAACCTGCCTACCTGCCAACCCGATCCGTCAACCTGCCAACCCGACCCACCAACCTGAAAACCCGTTTACCTGACCCAACCCATTTATTAAATGGGTTGGCGGGTCGTGTCGGGTTACCCGTTTATTAAACGGGTCGGGTTCGTGTTTGCCCCCAACCAACCCGTTTAATAAACGGGTCGGGTTCGGGTTGAGGTATGCTGACACGCCAACCCGACCTGCCAACCCGCCAACCCGACCCGCCAACCCGACCCGATTGCCACCCCTACCTTCAATGATTAAGGCTTCTAACTACTCCTGATTCCTCACCATATTTGGGAACTTGGAGCATGGTATTTGGGCTGGTCAGGGTCTATAAATTTGTTCTTAGCTTGGCTTATATATATATTATATAAATATATAATATAAAAAATTAGGATTTACTGAGGTAAAATCTTATTGTTTATTGAGGTAAAATAGGTGAATATAAGATTTACTGAGATAAATGAGATAAAAATTTTGAACCATCAGAAATTTAGGAACCACCGAAATCCTTGTGATTCAAGGAGTTGCAAATACCTTCTCTTTTTAAGAGGAGTTCAAATGGCTATTTTGAAGCAGTTGGAGTCGGCTGATTCCCAGCTTAAAATGTCGATTCCCTCCAACTCCTCCCAAACGACTACCAAATTCATGAGATGAGTGTCACATCTAACCCGTCTCCGATTACACTACAAATACTCCTGTAACATGCTCCCAAACAGAGCCTAATATAATTTCAGTTTCTGTAATGGTCTAAGCACTTGGATTCATTCAAATGAGTAAGATATATTGATTTTCTAATTAAAATGTAAAATGGGTCGGCTTAGACCCAGATCCAAACCTCATTAAAAGATGTATATTTACCCTGATATGGATAAACCTGACTACATTTGATCCTAATCTGACCCAGCTTCAGATATATACGATCTGGATCCAACAATAATGGTCGGATTCGGTGCGGACTCGGGTCTATGCTCTGATATCCGATCGTGAACCGACCCCGGAATCAGGCAACTAATGCCTTGGCTAAAGCAAAAGTTACAGCGGTTGCTATGGGGCCCACTTTTTTCTTGCTCCGTTAATCCATTCCACGTCAGCCTCTTTGATTCCTTTGTTAATAAAAGTACTTTTTTACAGGCTTTAGCCATTACCTAAGAAGTTTCAAAAGGAACCTAAACTTTTGTTAATAATTTAGTACACACCCAAAGTATTCAAATATTTAAAAAAGCACCTAACTTCTACCTTGGTAAATTATAAACAATGTTTGTCTTTTTTAATGATACAGTTAAGTATGTTACAATTACCATTTACCCCTTCAATAAAATGACCTCTCTCTATCTCAATCCTTATCACTTTGCTCGATAAGGTGAGTTTAGAACAAGGATCAAAGAATACCAATATTTGAAAGTATAGTTACCAAGAAATGAAATGGATACTAAAAGTAATATATGAAGCAGAAGCTAGTGTTAAAAACTAGTATGAAGCAAGAAGTGAGATACAATCATGAAATAATTTTGCTAGTGCATGAAAAGTAAAATAAAAAATAAAAAAGGCAATATGAAGCCAGAGTGAAAGTAAATAAGAAATGGTAAGGACATAAATATAATATAATATAAAACCAATATGCAAGTTTGTTACAAAAATTTATAATCTTTAATATAAAAATGTAAGCTAGAAAAAGTTAGCTGGAGGTGACAAAAAGCCAGAACAAAACTTTAAGGAAGCAAAGGGGAATCAATTTAAGAAACTAAAAGAGTAAGAGGGCTTCCCAAAACTTCCTCTTCTATCAAGAAAATGAGGAGTTTTTTTCTTTAGAAGCGAGTTTTTGCATGTAGCAAGCAGCTGTATCTATGAGAAAGAGAGGTTAAAATTGTAAATCCATTCTTTTATTTCGAGTCGCGTTAACGAAAACTTTAATAGGAAGCCCATTTTGATTAACGGCCGAAGGTTTTTGCAGTTTGGTGCATTTTTGACAAGTTGAATGACTTCGGAGCAATTATCCGAAAATAGTGAGGTGCTTTTCTGAATTTTTTGCTTACAAATAAATCCAAAGCAACGATCCCCGCCACTCTGTTTCCCACTTGGCTGCTGCATTGCTTTTTTTGAATTGGGCATCTCTCTCTCTCTATCTCTCTCTCTCTCTCTCTCATTCTTGAGCAGAACCCTAGGATTGGATTGCAGCATGACGATGCAGCTGAGGCTCTTAAGGAGAGCTCTGAGGCCGCAGGAGGAGCGGTGGCGCTCCGCCCTCTGCCGTTCCTTCTCGGTGATCTCAGCCCCTCCTCCTCAGATCCCTCCTTTCGACTACGAGCCCCAGCCTTACCGTGGCCCCAGGACGGAGGAGATCTTCGATAAGAGGAAGAAATTCCTTGGGCCTTCCCTCTTCCATTACTATCAGAAGCCCGTAAGTTTCCAGCTCCCCTCCCCCCTTTCTTTATTTCTTTCTTGGCATGATCAATTGTTGGAACTCGGGAGATCTCTCGTCTTAGAGTTGCAAACAGAATTGTAGATATACGGTTTGATGATCTAGAAGCCCATAAGTTTTTTCTCCATTTCTTTCCTGGCCTTATCGATGATTAGAATTCGAGAGACCTCTCGTTCTAGAGGTGCAAAAAGATTGTAGATATGTGGATAATGATCTTAATTAGACACGTGAATGAAGAATTCGTCGGGGAATGGCATGGTGGCGTAAGTGGTGAGGCTGGGACCAAGCTGTTTGGCTAGGTCAGACACGCCATTTTCCAGCGAACGGTGCCCATCGAAGGAGGAATTGTGGTGTCAAAACCAGGCCTGAATTCGACCGCTCCTTGTATGTTTAGCACACCCAACAAGACGGGAATTTCCTCTTTGTGGCCATGGGAAGGCCGGAGATTGGTAGATGACAAGCCATCATTGCTTTACAGCAAAAGCATTGCCGATTCTCGCTTTCCCATGGTAGAGTTTTTTGGTGGGTTCCCACACACTCAATTGTGCATGCGTATGACTGCCATACTTTTGCAAAAGAAGTGCCTAGATGATGCCCGTCAAGGGAGGAATTGTGGTGTCGAAGCCAAAATCTGAATTTCTACCACTCCCCCTAATGTTAAGTGCGGGGGCATTTCCTATTTGTGGCGACAGAAATTCCAGACAGTGGTAGATAAGGATTGTCGCCAATTCTCACCTTGCCATGGTAGTGTATTTTTTCCCACACAACCGATTGTGCATGTGTATGACAATATTTTATGCATTCCATTGTTGGGTTATCCTATACAGGATGAATGGACTAAATTATTGTTTTAATTCCCTTTTTATGCAGCTCAATATTGTGGAGGGCAAGATGCAATACTTATTTGATGAGGATGGAAAACGTTATCTTGATGCATTTGCTGGAATTGTTACTGTATCATGTGGCCATTGCCATTCAGATGTTGTCAATGCCATCATGGAGCAGACTAAGCTGCTCCAGCACGCTACAACTATATACCTACACCATGCCATTGCAGAGTATGCAGAAGCTCTGGCGTCAAAGATGCCTGGAAACCTAAAGGTTTTGTTCCTCATGATCTGGAAAGCCTTTATCTGCTTTAAGTTTGTAAATGTTGAATGCGCATAAAGGTACATTTGCTTTTATATCTGGGACTTAAGTTTTGTGAAAACTTTTATGACAAATTGAAAGTCATAGCTCCATGTGTAATCTGTTTCTAGCCATGCTGAAGAGGAAGGAGAATCTGGTTCACAACGAGTTGTTCATGTTATGAATAAATCAAGGATATGATTTATTTAATAAATGGCTACTCAAATATAAAAGTAAGAATATAATAGTTGTTCAAGTCTAATTTGAACTTGTTAATAATGAATTTCATCATTTTGTGTTAGCAAGAAAAGAGGAAAGAAACAAAGGTGGGATGCTATGGTAACCGTACACTCCATTTTTTCCTCCGTATCAGTGTCGACACGCATCGACACCCAGTCACGCCATTTTACCCTCCGTACATACAAGTTTGTATTTAATTTATAATTTATAATTTATAATTTATAATTTATAATTTATAATTTATAATTTATAATTTATAATTATATTTTCAGTTTATAACTTTATATTTCAATATAAATAGATATTTTGGATATAGCATGTATATTTAGATTATATTCAGTTTATTTTGAATTTATTTTGTATTTACGTGATATTTATATATATATATATATATATATATATATATATATATATATATATATATATATATATATATATATATATATATATATATATATATATATATATATATATATATATATATATATATATATATATATAGCAGTGTCCCCGTACCCACATTTTTGATAAAACTCCTGCAGAAATCAAGGGGGAGAAGAGAGAGAGAGCTCTGATTCTTGTTGGGAATCGGCAGCCACTGTTATTCTTCCTGGCTGCACTAAACATCATTAAGATAAGTAGGTTTTACAATTATTTTACAAGGACAAAACTGCTCCGGATTAGTAATGTATATTACATTACAATATAACATACATGTGAACCATATGGATCCTCTATTAGATCCATATCTGATCCATATTCTAATACCCTCCCTCAAGTTGTGCATGGGAGTGAACCATGTGCAACTTGTTCTTCAGATACCAGAAACGGTTACTTGTGAGACCTTTTGTGAACATATCAGTGACTTGGTCTTCTGAAGACACATAAGCCGGTTCAATCTCTTTGTCTGCTACCTTTTGTCTGATGAAATGTTGGTCAATCTCAATATGCTTGGTTCGACTGTGATGAACAGAATTGAACGCAATTTGTATAACACTTCTATTATCACACATGAGAGTCAAACTTGAGATACTCTATCCTATCTTTGTAAGTAGATGTCTAATCCAGGTCACTTCTGTTGTGGTAGCTGCCATAGATCTATATTTTGCTTCTGTGCTAGATCTTGCCACAACTTTCTGTTTTCTGCTACTCCATGAGATAAGATTGCTTCCAATGAAAACACAGTATCCTGAAACAGACCTCCTTTCATCTGGATCCCCTGCCCAGTCTGCATCTGTATAGGCTAATATGTCATGTTTCGGTGTTACCCATGAAGATTGTACATATGTGAGTCCATCACCCATTGTGCCTTTTAGATAGCGAAGAATACGTTTGACGACATCCATGTGACCAGTCTTTGGTTCGTGCATGAACTGAGATACTTGATTTACAGAATATATAATGTTTGGTCTAGTAAAGGTAAGGTACTGTAACATGCCCACTAAACTGTGATACTTGCTTGCATCAGGATATAACTCACCATCACAGATACTGAGTTTTTGATTGACAACACTGGGTGTAGGCACATGTTTGCAATCTGTCATTCCTGCTTTGGCCAGAAGATCAAGAGTGTATTTGTGTTGAGTCAATGATATTTTTTCATCCTGTTTGTCCACCTTTACACTAAGAAAATATCTCAGTTCTTCAAGATCTTTCATCTTGAATCGCATACTTAGTAAAGCTTTAATTCATTGAATATGGTCTGGAGCATTACCAGTGATCACTATATCATCAACATATATAAGTAAGAAAACCATAATGGTTCCATCCCTGTATATGAATAGAGAATGATCTAGTTGGGAACGAATGAAACCATGGTTTTGAATCTCTAAGGAGAAACTTTTAAACCATGACCTGGAGGCTTGCTTTAAACCATACAATGCTCTGGTTAATTTGCATACATATTCCTTTGGGTCTTCCTCTGCATAACCTTGAGGTTGCTCCATGCAGACCTCTTCTTTTAAATCCCTATGAAAGAATGCATTTTTTGTTAAAATGTACACTCAAAATCAATATTGTAAGTATAAATATATATACTTATATACATAGAGATACGTATACATATTTTATATGTATACGTATCTCTATATATAAGTATATATATTTATACATTTTTATCCTTTTTTTACCCAAAAGGGTATTTTTGTCATTTTACATTTTGCGCATATTCCATTTGGAATATGCTGTAATTTTTCCATTATTTTTGTAATTCTTTTAATTTTTCTTTTTTTTTCTTTTTTGCACTCTCAAAAAGTGCATTGGGGGTCTCCCCAATAGAGTCGTTGGGGAGCCCCCAACGGTCACAATTGTGACCGTTGGGAGCTCCCCAACGACTCCTTTGGGGAGCCCCCTCTTGCCTCTTTCCTTCTTGTATAAATAGGGGTGTTCCCTCTTTGTATTTTCTGAAGCTTGAGAGTCTCAAGCATTTGCTTTTATATATTGAAATACATGCATTATTGCATGTTTATTATTTATACACTTTTTGTGTATTTTGTTCAAGTGTTGTGAGAGTGCTTTCGTGCACTTCTTTTATAAGGTTTTTATGCTTGTTTATGTATTGTCTCTTCGTAGACAATTTCACATGGTATCAGAGCTCGGTTGTTGATTGGAGATCGTGAGATCCGCCTTTGTTCGAGTGTCTCGAAAACCGTGCCTTCGGATTTTTTGTGATTGAAGTGGTGGATCTTGCTTCTCAAATATTTTAGAAGGATCTTGTGCCAAGAAGAAGTGGAAACATCGTATTGGTACGTCTTTTTTCTTCTTCTCTCTACGTCTTAATGGGTGAGAAAGAGTCTCACTTTGCCCTTGGCTTCAAGTTGAATGGGTCCAACTATCATATTTGGGCCGGGAATATGGAGGCCCACATAAAAGGAAAAGGATTGTGGGGTTATGTGCAAGGAACAATTCCGGAACCGGAACCCAAGATAACCATAATGGACGGAAGTGAAATCAAGATTCTTGAGGGAGAGGAAAGGATCAAAGCTCTTGAAGAATACTCAAAGAAACACGACGAATGGGAAATGAAGAATTTCAAGATTCTTTCTTGGTTCTTCGCATCCGTCGAAACGAAGATTAATGCCAACATTATCAAATTCAAAAAGGCATCGGAAGCTTGGCATTATCTCGAGAAGATGTATACATCAAGAGACCTATCTCATAAGTATTACCTTCAAAAGAAGGCCCTCTCCCTTACTCAAGGTGAAATGTCTATTAGGGAATATTTTGCCGATCTTTCCTCTATTTGGGATGAGCTCTCTATGCTTGAACCAAAATGGAGTGGAGAGGCAATTGAACTCCGCCACAAGCAACTTGAAGAAGATCGTTTCTTCAATTTTTTGAATGGGTTGAGACCGGAATTTGAGCAAATAAGGTCATCACTTCTATCCTCATTTACTCCTCCCTCTCTTGAAGATGTTCTCACCAAGTTAAGTGGTGAGGAGACTCGTATGAATTTATGTAAACAAGGACCAAGTGTTCTTATGGTTCCTTGTAATTATGAAGAAAATAATGAGGTTAATGCCGTATCAAGGCCCGGAAATAATGTAAAGACCTATCGTCCTCCTCACTTTAAATTCCAAAATCAAGGAGGAGATGGTGGACAAAGAGGGAAGCGGGACTATAGCAAGACTATATGTCACTTTTGTAAAGAACCGCGGCATATCAAGCCGGTATGTCCCAAATGGAAGAAGCTCCTTGCTATGGCCACCACCGGGGCACCACAAAAGGAAGAGGCATCATCAAGTGGGTCACTCTCGTTGAACCAAATAATGGAAGCCCTTCAACCTCTTCTCAAGGGAGCTACATCCGGTGCCGCCGTGTCTACTTCTTCCATTCCAGGTAAAGTCCCTTGGCTTTTGGACTCAGGTGCATCCTTTCATATGTCCCCAAACATGTTTTCACTTTCCGATTATTCAAAAAATGCTTCTCCATCCTTTGTTTCCACTGCGGATGGAACTTCTCTTGAAATTAAAGGAATAGGTAATTTTGAAACTCAAGATTTTTTTATTCCAAAAATTAGATTTATACCTAAACTTAATTTAAACCTTCTTTCTGTTTCTCAACTCTCGGATCATGGTTGTGATATTAAATTTTCATGTGATAAATGTTTAATACAGGATCGCCTGTCCGGGAAATTGATTGGGGAAGGCTTTAGAAAAGGCGATTTATACTACATGGAATCTCTTCGAGTTCCAAAATCTTTTTGTAATGTTGCCCGAAACAAAGATATAAACATGTGGCACAAAAGACTTGGTCATCCTAATATCACCAAGTTGTCTTACTTACATTTTGCAAAAGACCTATGTAAAAGTTCCTTTTCTTGTAATGACTGTATTCTAGGAAAAATGAAAAGTTTACCTTTTGAGCAAAGAACTATGTTCTCATCAAAACCCTTTGAAATTGTTCATTCCGATGTTTGGGGACCGGCACCAGTTGTCTCTAAAGGAGGTTTTTCTTATTATGTTATTTTTGTGGATGATTTCTCTAGATATTCATGGATCTTTTTTCTTAAATTCAAACATGAAGTCTTTTCATGCTTTAGAACTTTCCATTCGATGATCAAGAATCAATTTAATAGTAACATAAAGATTTTTAGAAGTGATTCTGGAGGAGAATATCTCTCCAACCAATTTAAAATATATCTTGAAGATCAAGGAATCATTCACCAAAGATCTTGTCCTAAAACCCCCCAACAGAATGGGTTGGCCGAAAAAAAACATAGACATATTATTGAGACCACTCGAACCCTTCTTATTTCCCAAAACATACCAAATTTTTTTTGGGCTGAAGCTGCTCTTGCTTCTGTTTATCTGATAAATCGTTTGCCTTCTAGATTATTAGGAAAAATATCCCCTTTTGAGATTTTATATAAACTTGAACCAGATTATAATAGATTACGAGTCTTCGGGTGTAAGTGTTTCATACTTACGGATAAGAATGACAAACTCTCTCCCAAGGCTATCCCCTGCGTTTTTCTTGGCTATTCTGAAACTCAAAAGGGATTTCGGTGTTATGATCTTCGAGAAGATAAGTTATATGTCTCTAGAAATGTAACCTTTTTGGAAAATGAAAGTGGATTTGAAAAAAATGTTTCGCAACAAGAAAATTTTGATTATTCCTTCCTTTTTGACTTGTTGTCTAGTAATGATGATGTATCTAGTGATGATGATGTATCATCAAACCATGATGAGGACATTGAGGGTAATGTCGAAGAGCATAACCAACAAGAAGGCAGGAGTTCAAGTGATCCAATAACATACTCACGTAGAAACCAAGACACCTTTAGAAGTGCTATTGATCAATATAGTGAACTTGTTCCTGTTCTCGATCACCGTAGATCTGAGAGGAATAGGAGACCTCCAACTCGTTTTGTCTCCTTTGATTCCTTTTCACCCCGATATAGGACTTGTCTTAGTGCCATTCATTCTTATTTTGAACCTAGAAACTTTGAAGAAGCTAAAAAATGTATAGAATGGCAAGAAGCTATGCAAAATGAACTTAATGCTCTTAAAAGGGCTGAAACTTGGGATTTCGAAACTCTACCCATAGGAAAGAAAACTATAGGTTGTCGATGGGTTTTTAAGGTTAAAACTAAGAGTGACGGATCCCTTGAAAGGTATAAAGCTCGCTTAGTTGCAAAAGGATATGGGCAAGAGTATGGAATTGATTATGAAGAAACTTTTGCTCCTGTAGCCCGAATGGTTACAGTTAGATGTCTTATTACTATTGCATCTATTAAAAATTGGAACATTTTTCAAATGGATGTGAAAAATGCTTTTTTAAATGGTGATCTTAACGAAGAAGTATATATGGATGCCCCACCAGGCATGAAGATTCCTGAAAATAAAGTTCTTCGTCTTCGAAAGGCTCTTTATGGATTGAAACAGGCTCCCAAAGCCTGGTATGATAGATTTACCAGTGTAATGTTGGAAAATGGTTTCTTCTCATGCTATACTGACACTGCTCTATTTACTAAGAAATCTAAAGCAGGGATTGTAATATTATTGCTCTATGTTGATGATATGTTAATTACAGGTGATGATGTTCAAGGAGTCAAGGGTATTAAGTCCGTCTTGACTTCAAAATTTGAGATGTCAGACTTGGGTTTTCTGACATATTTTCTTGGAATTGAGGTTGCTTATTCGCAACGTGGTTATTTTTTATCTCAGTCTAAACTTGCTTGTGAGATTATTGACAGATCCGGGATTTCTGATGACAAAGTATGCGAAACTCCTGAAGTTGTGGGAGCAAAAATGAAAATTGACGATGGTGTTCCTTTAACCGATCCTACCCCTTACAGGCAGCTGGTAGGTTCGTTAATGTATCTTAGTATTACTACACCTGATTTATCACATGCTATACACATCGCCAGTTAGTTTCAGCACGCTCCTACAACCGTTCATATGAGTGCTGTTCTTCGCATCGTCAGATACTTGAAGGGCACAATAAATAAAGGAGTATTTCTATCTTCTTCTTCTGATTTAAAATTACTTGCTTATACTGACTCAGATTGGGGAGGTGACCCTAGTAACCGTCACTCCACCACTGTTTTTTGTGTTTTTCTAGGTGAATCTTTGATTTCATGGCGATGTAAAAAGCAACAGAAAGTCTCTTTGTCATCCACTGAAGCCGAATACAGAGCCATGGCATCCACTACCATGGAAATTGTATGGATTCGACAACTTTTGGAAGATATGGGAGTACCTATCCGAGAACCAACAAAGCTGTGTTGTGACAATAAAAGTGCAATCTATATTGCCAAAAATCACACCTTTCACGAGCGAACAAAGCATATAGAGATGGACTGCCATTATGTCAGAGAAGAATACTTGAAGAAGGTCATTGATCTACCATACGTGACGTCTGAGTATCAACTTGCGGACTTCTTCACAAAAGCTCTTTGTTCGCCTAGATTTCATTTCCTTCTGGACAAACTTGCGGTTATCATACCGTAAGTTTGAGGGGGGGTGTTAAAATGTACACTCAAAATCAATATTGTAAGTATAAATATATATACTTATATACATAGAGATACGTATACATATTTTATATGTATACGTATCTCTATATATAAGTATATATATTTATACATTTTTATCCTTTTTTTACCCAAAAGGGTATTTTTGTCATTTTACATTTTGCGCATATTCCATTTGGAATATGCTGTAATTTTTCCATTATTTTTGTAATTCTTTTAATTTTTATTTTTTTTCTTTTTTGCACTCTCAAAAAGTGCATTGGGGGTCTCCCCAATAGAGTCATTGGGGAGCCCCCAACGGTCACAATTGTGACCGTTGGGAGCTCCCCAACGACTCCTTTGGGGAGCCCCCTCTTGCCTCTTTCCTTCTTGTATAAATAGGGGTATTCCCCCTTTGTATTTTCTCAAGCTTGAGAGTCTCAAGCATTTGCTTTTATATATTGAAATACATGCATTATTGCATGTTTATTATTTATACACTTTTTGTGTATTTTGTTCAAGTGTTGTGAGAGTGCTTTCGTGCACTTCTTTTATAAGGTTTTTATGCTTGTTTATGTATTGTCTCTTCGTAGACAATTTCACATTTTTAACATCAAGCTGACTAAGGGTCCACCCATGTTCAATAGTCAGGCCAAGGATAATACAAATAGTTCCCATTTTGACCACTGGGCTGAAAGTCTCATCATAATTTTGACCGTATTCTTGAGTGAATCCTTTGGCAACAAGACGTGCCTTGTATCGTTCAATGCTACCGTCCAGTTTATACTTAATTTTATACACCCATTTTGAGCCAACAACATTTTTATCTGATGGGCGACCAACTATCTCCCATGTTTGACACTCATGAAGTGCCTCGATCTCCTCATTCATTGCTTCAATCCATTTGTTAGATTGAACAGCTTGACAAAACCCAAGTGGTTCCTCGTGCTTTTCAATCTTGGATGGAAAGATCTGAAAATCCATAAAGAAGTTATCATAACTCACCCATTTTTCAATAGGGTGCCTTATCCTGCCTGATCTTCTTGGTGCCTCTCTGTTGCTGGACAATGCCACGTGTTCTCCAACATGTGCATCTGTTTGCTCTCTGGGTCTTCTGGTATAGACATTTTCTTTGTATCTCAGACATTCTGTTTCCAATATCTTATCAGAAGTTGTCTCATCATGTATGTTTTCAGGAGCCAAAGTGGTATGTTCAGTAGCATGTGAAATAAGTTCAGCACTGAGTCATGGATCATACCAATTATCAACTGCGTCACCATGTTCATGATTGTGATTTGCTTTATTTTTCAAAAAACTTTTTTCATCAAAAACAACGTTTCTGAAAATTCTGATTTTCTTATTGGCAGGGTCATAGCACCTGTAACCCTTGTGTTCATCTGCATAACCTACAAATTGGCATATAGAGGCTTTGTCCTGAAATTTAGTTCTCATGGATTTATCAATGTGTACATAACATGTGCATTCAAAAACTCGTAACTTATCATAATCAGGATGTACACCAAAGAGAACATAATAGGGAGACTAATTTTCAAGGATAGGCATAGGAAGATGATTTATCACATGAGTGACAGTGTGAAAAGCTTCTGTCCAAAGACTAATGGGCAAGTTACAACCATGCATCATACTCATTGCACTTTCCACGATATGTCTGTGTTTACGTTCAACAATTCCATTTTGTTGTAGAGTGTACGGGCATGTGAGAGCATTATTTGAAAAACTGACATTGGAATTTGGTGTAGGTAGTAACCCACGCCCACCCTGGATTGGAGTTCCCTTGCCTCTGCCACGTCCTCCTCGTGTACGATCAACTATCATCCCTGTGGCAAGAACCTCATGCGTAGATGATTGTCCTGCTGAAGCATCAGACATGCTTTTCAGAGTCATCTCGTACTGAAAAAGTTTGGCACATAATTCCTCAAAACTGAGCAACGTAGGTAGGCATAATAAAGAGGTAACAAGAACATGATACTCTGGTCTCAGGGCATTCAGTGTCTACTGCACCTTTTCTTTATCTGACACTGGATACCCAACCATGGCTAATTGATCTGTGATGCTTTTGATTTGATTTAAGAATTCAATAATGCTCATTGCCCCCTTTTTTAACATCTGAAATTCACGTTTAAGAAACAACACTTTAGCCTCTGATATCTAAGAGTAGGTCTGAGCTAAAGCCTCCCACAAAACTTTAGATGTGCAATCATCCAAAATGAAAATCAATACTTCTTGTGACAATGTGGAAGTGATGTACGCGACGATGGCCTGATTGCGTTTCATCCAAGTAACAAATGCAGGGTTGCGAATAATATTTGGCAATCCTCCATCCTCTTTGGCTTCGGTTGTGATAAATTCTGAAGGCATTGGAGTGGAGTCATCCAAGTAACCTTAAAGATCTTGACTTCGAATAAAAGGGGCAGTTTGCCTTTTCCAAGTCAGATAGTTGTTTGTAATTAGCTTTTTCGAAACTAGCTGCCCCAGGAAATTGGAAGAAAGACCCCAAATTGGCTGAAGTATCCATTTGTAGAATTGTTGACGATTTTTTTTTGAACAGAATGACACTAGTGGCTGAAACTGGACTGTTTTATCATAAACTGACACAGTTGACAGAAATCGGCACAATGTCATGACAAGAGAAATATATTTTTGTGAGTGTATGGAAAATTTGACAGAAAATGAATGGGAGACGAAAATGGCTTATGGACAGGTAAAATGAACGAGACAAGCAGATTCCTGGTTGGGAAAACCAGGGAACTCGATTTTTCTACGCAGGCGTGACAGGCAGATTCCTGGTTGGGAAAACCAGGGAACTCGACTTTTCTAATATTAGAATATTAGATATTAGATATTAGAAGATGATGAGACAAGAGGGAAAAGCTAGAAAATAAACTTTTCACGTCAAAACAAGTTGTGAGATGAGATAAGAAGAAAACAGGAAACTCGACCTGTTTAGAAAAGATTGGGCCTTTGGGTTCGGCTGAAGAAGATGAGGAGGACTCGGCTGAAGGAACTTGGTATCCTTTTTGGGTTCGGCTAAAGAAGATGAGGACTCGGCTGAAGGAACTCGGCCTTTGGGCTCGACTGAAGAGGATGAGGAGGACTCGGCTGAAGGAACTCGGCGAGAAGAACTTGGCTTTTGGGTTCGACTAAAGAAGATGAGGAGGACTCGGCTGAAGGAACTCGGCCTTTGGGCTCTTATGAAGATCTTGTCAACTCGTCTGAAGAAGAGATGGAGTAGGCGTGACCAAAAGGCAGATCGTGGCCAATGGAGCAAGCCCTTTCGCGTTCCTGATGAAGACACTTTTATGCCCATATTTGATGCTGCTCTGATACCATGATAAAACTCCTGCAGAAATCGAGAAAGGGGGGGGGGGAAGAGAGAGAGAGCTCTGATTCTTGTTGGGAATCGGCAGCCACTGTTATTCTTCCTGGATGCACTAAACATCATTAAGATAAGTAGGTTTTACAATTATTTTACAAGGACAAAACTGCCATGGGTTAGTAATGTATATTACATTACAATATAACATACACGTGAACCATATGGATCCTCTACTGGATCCATATCCGATCCATATTCTAATAATTTTTTGGAATTTGCCATATCGTATCCTCCGAACCCGTACCCGCAACCGCACCTGCACTCGTACCCAGGTGACATAGGTGGGATGCCAAATTATCGATGATACTTGTTACTGAAATGGATGGAAAGGTGATCGATGTTGCAGGTAAAAAAAAAAAAAAGAAATGTAATATTAAACAACCCAATGCTTGAAATGGTCTCTGTTATGCGGATTGATGTCACAAAAGCATTATACATTAAAAGTATTGTATAGTCATTTCTCATATTGATGCTTTTTCTCCTTTTCCTTTTAGGTGCAAACTGTTGCTGTCATTGTGTACCCATGGAGGATCTATGATACTTCTATTAAATGTTAAACCATTCCCAGATTGTATTTATTTCGATCTAATGCTTGCTCTTATATTTGAAAATGGTTTCACCAGGTATTCGCTTTGTGGTTCTTGTCTTGGTTTAAAAGATTAAGTGTAATTTTTTATTTAATCACTCCTAATTTGTGTTCGGTGTGAAAGATATGAATGCCTTCTTGCAACTTGCTTCATTGAGGACCTCACTTTTTCTGTATGATGTGGTTACTGGTCACGATTCATATATTTATCTTTTAGATGAACTTATTTGGTCAACTGTTTCCATTTTTCGATTTTTGACATGTGGAGATAATCTCTTAAGTTATAAAACATGATAGGGATCAGCTGAGTCCAGATATGATTTTGTCATGCTGTTTTTATGTGCTCTTGTCCTCCCCATGAAACACTTTAGTCCATAACCTGAGCACTGAACACTGGTACACAAAAATTTGCAATAGGAGGTGTTTGTTTTCTATAACATATCCAAATACTAATATTGAAGAATCCAATTATATGGGAGTTTGGATAGGGAAAAAATGACAACAGAATTCAAGTATCCTTTTAAGAATGCCTATTTGCTACAAAACAATCCTCTTCAAGATGACTGGAGAAGTACACTGTGTGAAGTGCGAACTCTCAAGATTCATCATTCACTAGGAAAGGCAGAATAGAGTCAAAATAAAAAGATGTGAACATATTGGAAGTAATTTAGGTCTGAAGTTCGTATGAGTGTCACTTCTTTGTATCCTTTGTCTTTTTTCTCTATTCATGGTTCAAGATTTGCCATTGAGCTTCATTTTCAGGTGGAATTTGATCATTATTTTAGGTGCTGTACTTGACTATTTTTCTTATAGACTAAAGAGTAGTGTGCTGGATTATACTTTAAGATTTGACTGTATCAATTGACTCCTAGTGCAATATGACTGATTAAGGTTTTATTGTTATGGGCAAAGTACAGGTTGTATATTTTGTCAATTCCGGTACTGAAGCAAATGAACTGGCGATGCTTATGGCTCGGCTTTACAGTGGTAATGTTAGCATGATTGCCTTGAGAAATGCATATCATGGTGGGAGTTCAGGTACGCTGGGATTGACAGCTCTAAAAACATGGAAATACAACATACTTCAGGTTGGTATTTGGTCCAGGTTCCAATATCTGCTTGTGATTGCAAGATATAGATGTTTTGTCGTTTGCTTCTTTAGCTGGAGATACTGCATGCTGACATGTAGATTCATTTTCATGTGATTTTGCCTTTCTCTTTTTCCAATGTCTTTCTTTCTTGAGAGGCATGCTGTTTCTCCTTTCTTTTTCCAATGCTTTTCTCTCTTCTTTATGATGGTTGTGAGAGGTGGGTTGCTCTTGCAAAATAAAATTTTACTGTCAACAAGGTTTTAGACACTAAATATAATTGACCATTTTATCAGGTTGTCAGTTTTGATATTGTCGAACAGTATATGATGACTATGTAGTATCATTTGCTTGTTCTCTTTAAAACCTGTGATTTTTTTGTTTCATCCATTCGATTCTTGGTTTACATTTGTTTTTTCTTCTTCTGAATATTGCAAATATGAAATTATTGTCCATCAACATAAGCAAGAAGATAAGGCATCCTGGGTTGGAAATAAAAAGAATAGTTCTGTTATTAATGGGGCCTGTCCTGTTGAGAGCAAGAATGGCGTTGGGTCCATATTTTAGATTGGAAACTATAACTTTAGTTTCTATGTTCTCAAATTTCTCCCCTAGTCTATCTGCATACAACAAGCATTTTTTTTTCTTAATTTCACTTTAACTAAAAAGTTCATTAATTTGCCAATCTTCATTGATCTGACATATCCATAAAAAGATAATCGAAACAGTGTTTTATGAAGAAAAAAATCCATATGGTAATTATACTCACCGTATATGACTATGAGAAACAGGTAAATCACACATATATATCACTTTCTGCCTTTAACAAAAACAAAATGGAAACAAAGTAACACACACATATATAAAAAAACATAATCAATTAAAATTAATTGTGCACGCTTTCAATGTTTCACAGAAAAATCCCAAAAGCAAAGTGACACATATATATAAAACATAATCAATATGTATATATAACTCAGCATTCATCATTTCACAGAATAAATTATAAACACACACACACACACACACACACACACACACACACATATATATATATATATAATTATATATAAAGAAAATAATATAATACATGTAATAATAATAAAAAATGACTAAAACTGTCCTTGCATCTAGACAAGGATAACTTAATCGTCAATTAAGCACCCTAGTTGGTGCCTAGTCAGCAAAATTGGTACATTTTAAGGTACCCACCTAGGAATTGCAAAGCCTAGGCATTTTACCTATGCCTAGGCCGACTAGGCTGACTAGTCCGTGCCTAGTCAGCACTTTTGATTACATATCTAGTTGTATGTCATTCTCTAAACATGAAATTTTGAAAACTTGCACAGGGTGAAATTCACCATGTTATGAATCCAGATCCATATCATGGTGTATTTGAATCTGATAGTGCCCGTTATGCAAAAGAGGTGCAAGATCATATCGACTATGGTACCTCTGGTCTAGTTGCAGGTTTCATTGCAGAAACATTCCAGGTTTGCAATCACTATAACCCAATGATATTATATGATTCTTGTTTATTTTGGTTGGTTTGATTGCATTGACTGCAGCAAAACTAGTATTTGTCGTGTTTAGGGTGTTGGAGGAGCAGTTGAGCTGGCCCCTGGATATCTACAACTGGTATATGACATTGTTCATAAAGCTGGAGGTGTTTGCATAGCAGATGAAGTACAAAGTGGATTTGGTCGAACTGGAAGCCATTACTGGGGATTTGAAACACAGGGTGTTATTCCTGATATTGTCACCATGGCGAAGGTCTCAACTTTTTCCTCAGATTTTGCAAATAGTATTCTGTTTTATCTTATGATCGTTGCTTTCTGCTTCATGTCTGATTAGTCAAACTTTGCATCAAATGTGCACAATAAACAATCAACTAGATGTATTTCCTGCTTTGAGATTGTTTCATTTGGCACCAACAGGGAATTGGCAATGGCCTACCTTTAGGAGCAGTGGTCACAACACCAGAAATTGCGTTTGTATTGTCAGAGAAAGTTCAATTCAACACATTTGGTGGGAACCCTGTTTGTTCTGCTGGTGGACTTGCAGTACTGAAGGTTCTCGACAAGGAGAACCGTCAAAAGCATTGTGCTGTTGTTGGTTCCCACCTGCTTGAGCGTTTGAGGCACCTTCAGCAGAAACATGAAAGTAACCATCACTTTTGATCTTTCGTATTTCCTATGTCATGATTGGATTGTTAAAATGTAGTCTCTCTTATATATATATATATATATATATATATATATATATATATATCAAACCCGACAAGGGTATTTATGTAAATTCACATATTTTACGCATATTCTCACTTGAGAATATGATTGTACTTTTTCATTTTCAATTTTCCTTTTTGTATTTTTCTTTTTCCTTTTTATTATTTTTTTTGCTTTTTGATTGATGTGACATGAGGGGGCCCTCAATACACATGTTGGAGCCCCCTCCAACGGTTACATTTCTAACCGTTGGAGGGGCTCCAACGTATGTATTGGAGCCCCCCCATGTCTCCAATACTTATAAATAGGGGTGATCCCCTTTAGCCTTTTATATTTTTTGTCAAGCCCCTTTCGGGACCCAATATATTGAAGTTGATATTTTTTATGCTTTTGTGCATGTGTATATGTGCCTTTGTGCACTTGTGAGAGTTTTCCTTTGTGCATTTGTGCACACTTCGTGTTTCTAGCTTTGTGTTCATACACAAAATCTCTTTTTATAGAGATTTTCACATGGTATCAAAGCAAGGTCGTTTGGAGAAAAAAATTTGTGTCGTTCTTCACAATATCGAGTGCCTTGAAAAGCGTGCCTTCAACTTTTTGATGATTGGCATAAAGACTCCTCTTCATCCAATATTTTAGAAGATTACTACAAGTAAGACTTAAATCTTATTGTGATACATCTCATTTTCTCTCATCTTACCTCTCTAATGGGTGAAAAAGACTCTCATTTTTCTTTTGGTTTCAAGCTAAATGGCTCCAATTATCACATATAAGCCGAAAATATGGAAGCCCACATTAAAGGAAAATGGCTTTGGGGTTACGTTCAAGGCTTGATTCCGGAACCGGAGCCTAAAATTACGTTGATTAAAGAGGGCGAAATCAAAATTCTTGAGGGAGATGAAAGAACTAAGGCTCTTGAGGAGTATAGTAGAAAACATGAGTGAGAAGTGAAGAACTTCAAGATCTTGTCATGAATTTTTTCCTCCGTTGAGACAAGAATCAATGCCAATATTATAAAGTTTAAAAAGGCACCTCAAGCGTGGGAGTACCTTGAGAACATGTACACTTCTAGGAACTTGTCTCATAAGTATTACTTCCAAAAGAGGGTGCTAACCCTTCTTCAAGGAGAGATGACTATAAGGGAGTATTTTGCCGAACTCTCTTCCATTTGGGATGAGCTTGCTATGCTTGAACCCAACTTGAGTGGAGAAGCCATAGAGCTTTGACATAAACAAGTCGAAGAAGATCGATTTTTCAACTTTTTGAATGGGCTAAGGCCCGAGTTTGAGCAAATTAGATCTTCTCTCCTATCCTCCTTCACCTCTCTTTCTCTTGAAGACGTTATTACAAAATTAAGTGGAGAGAAAACTCGTATGGGCATTAGCAAGCAAAATTCAAGTGTTCTTGCAATGCCCACAAATCAAGAAGAGTGTGATGGAGCTAATGTCGTTTCTAAGCCCGGGAACAACTTGAGGACATATAAACCTCCTCATTTTAAAAGCCAAAATCAAGGGACCAATGGTGGTCAAGGAGGAAGAAGAGACTATAGCAAAATTGTGTCACTTTTGCAAAGAGCCGGGTCATATCAAACTGGTTTGTCCCAAATGGAAGAAATTACTAGCAATGGCCACCACATCTCAACCACAAAAAGAGGAATCTACAAATGGAGCTCTCTCTCTAAATCAAATTATTGAAGTTCTTCAACCTCTTCTTAAGGGAGCTATTTCCGGTGCCGCTATGTCTACTCCAGGTAAAACTTCTTAGCTTTTAGATTCGGGTGCTTCATTTCATATGTCTCCAAACATTTTCTCTCTTTCCGAATATTCTAATAGTTCGTCACCATCTTTTGTTTCAACCGCGGATGACACTTCTCTTGAAATTAAGGGAATTGGAAATTTTAAAACCCAAAACTTCTTTATTCCTAGAATTAGATTTATGCCAAAATTAAATTTAAACTTACTTTCCGTCTTTCAACTCTCAGACCTTGGGTGTGACATTCAATTCTCATCTAATAAATGTTTAATACAGGATCACCGGTTCAGGAGGTTGATTGGGGAAGGCTCTAGGAAAGGAGACTTATACTATGTGGACTCTCTTCAAATTCCAAAACCCTTCTTTTGTAATGTGGCCCAACATAAAAACATAAATGTTTGGCACAAAAGACTTGGTCATCCCAACATCACCAAGTTATCCTATTTGAACTTTGTTAAAAAACTTTGTAAAAGTACTTTCTTTTGTAATGATTACATTCTTGGAAAAATGAGAAGTATGCCTTTTGAACAAAGATCTATGTTTGCCTTTTGAACAAAGATCTATGTTTACCACTAAACCTTTTGAAATTATTCATTCGGATGTTTGGGGACCGGCACACGTCGTATCTAAGGAAGGTTTTGCCTATTATGTGATTTTTGTAGATGATTTTTCACGATATTGTTGGATATATTTTCTCAAACATAATCATGCAGTCTTTTCATGTTTTAAATCATATCATATGATGATAAAAAATTAATTTAATAGTAATTTAAAGATATTTAGGACCGATTCCGAAGGTGAATATCTTTCTAATGAATTTAAGAAATATCTTGAAGACTATGGTATTGTTCATCAAAAATCGTGTCCTAAGACCCCACAACAAAATGGGTTGACCAAAAAGAAGCATAGGCATATCATTGAAACCACTAGAACCCTTCTTATTTTCCAAAGTATTCCAAAAAAAATTCGGGCCGAAGCGGCTCTTGCTTCCATTTACCTTATTAATCGTCTTCCATCCAAAAATTTAGATAAAATCTCTCCTTTTGAGACTCTATATGAAAAAGAACCCGATTATAATAGATTGAGAGTTTTTTGTTGTAAGTGCTTTGTTCTTATAGATAAAAATGATAAACTCTCACCAAAAGTCATTTCTTGTGCTTTTCTTGGCTATTTTGAAACCCAAAAAGGGTTTCGATGTTATGATACTAAGACTGATAAGTTATATGTCTCAAGGAATGTAACATTTTTAGAAAATGATAGTGGTTTTGAAAAGAATGAATCTCATTTAGAAAATGTCGACTATTCTTTTTTTTTTTGATCTATTATCTAAAGATGATATCTCTAGTGATGATGAATCAACATATAACAGTGACAATGAAGTGATTGAAATCAACAATAATCCTAACCTTACTCTCAAGAAGAAAATATAACTAGAGACTCTATCACCTATACTCATAGAGATAGACGCACCTTTAGAAGTGCTATTGAGCAATATAGTGAACCTGGTGAATCTATCTCTACACATAATTCAAACCCTAGAAGAACCGAAAGAACTAGAAGAACTCCGTCTAGATTCGTATCATTTGATTCTTTCTCTCCTAAATATTGGGCTTTTTTAAGTGACATTCATTCATATTTTGAACCGAATTTTTTTGAAGATGCCAAATGTTGTATTGAATTAAGAGAAGTCATGGAGAGTAAACTCAAAGAGCTTAGGAAAGCCAATACTTGGGAATTTCAAACGCTTCACAGTGGAAAGAAAACTATAGGATGCCATTGGGTGTTCAAAGTCAAAACCAAGAGTGATGGATCTCTTGAGAGGTATAAAGCTCGTCTAGTAGCTAAAGGGTATAGTCAAGAATACATGATTGACTATGAAGAGACATTTGCTCCAGTAGCTCGTATGGTTACTGTCAGATGTCTCATCACCATTGCTTAAATTAGAAAATGAAATATTTATCAAATGGATGTCAAAAATGTCTTTTTAAATGGTGATCTTAATGAAGAAGTCTACATGGATGCTTCACCTGGTATGAAAATCTCTAAAAACAAAGTTCTTTGTCTTCGTAAAGCTCTTTATGACTTGAAACAAACTCCCAAAGCTTGGCACGATAGGTTCAACAATGTAATGACTGAAAATGGTTTCTCTTCGTGCTATACTGACACTGCATTGTTTGATAAGAAATCTAATGCAAGAATTGTTATATTACTGTTATATGTTGATAACATGAGATGATACTAAAGGAATCAAAAGTATTAAATCTATCTTGACTTCAAAATTTGAAATGTTAGACTTAGGATTTTTGACATATTTTTGGGGAATTGAGGTTGCTTATTCTCACAGAGGTTACTTTTTGTCTCAAACTAAACTTGCTTGTGAGATTCTTGACAGATCAAGAATCATAGATGACAAAGTCTGTGAAACTCCTGAAATAGTGGGTTCGGAAATGAAGATTGATGATGGGATTCTTCTAAAAGATCTCACACCTTACATGCAATTGGTTGGATCTCTAACGTATCTCAACATTACTAGGCCTGATATTTCTCATGCAGTTCATGTTGCCAGTCAATTTCAACATGCACCTACTACAGTTCATATGAGTGTCATTCTTTGCATCATCATATACATAAAGGGTACAATAAACAAGGGAGTATTTCTATTTTTTTCTTCTGAATTAAGTTTAATTGCTTATACTGACTCTGATTGGGGAGGTGACTCAAATAATCGTCACTCCACTGAAAGAAAGGAGCCTTTGACCTCCACGTTGCACCTGTAACCGAGAGATAGAGAGAGAAAGAGGGAAGAGAGAGAGAGAGGAGAGAGAGAGGTTCTGGAGAAAGGGGTGTCAGTCCATCGTGGCTGCACCTCTCATTCTATTAATGTATTAACTGTGTAAAACTAGGGTACAGAAATACCCCTTTAATAACAAGCTAATTTACACTATACACGAATTGGGTCTGGACCCGATCCAATATATAAATGGATCGGGTCAGACACATACATAGTAATGACTTCTTTTCAGCCTCCCTCAAGTTGTGCATGGTGTTGAACCATGAACAACTTGCTTTTTAGAAACCAAAATCTGTCCTTTGTCAACCCTTTAGTGAGGATGTCGGAAACTTGTTCTTCAATTGACACATACATGGGCTCTATCTCTTTATCTTCAACCTTTTTTTCTAATAAAATGTTAATCTATTTCAATGTGCTTTGCTCGACTATGGTGGATGGGATTGAAGGACATGTTGATGGCACTTTGATTGTCACACAACAACAGTGACCGAGCAATCGGTTCTCCCATTTTTGTTAGGAGATGTCTTATTCATGTAGCCTTGGCCGTGGCAGTGGCCATTGATCTTTATTCAGCCTCAGTGCTTGATCTAGCAACCGCCTTTTGTTTTCTACTGCTCCAGGATACCAAGTTTGGCCCAATGAAGCTGCAATAACCGGATACTGATCGTCGTTCGTCTGGATCACCCGCCCAATCAGCATCAGCATAAGTGCCGATCTCATGGCCTCCGCCTGGATCTAATTCTCTTTTCTTGTATACCAGCCCATCACCAATTGTACCCTTCAGGTAACGAAGTATACGTTTGACTGCTTCCATATGTGACATACGAGGTTCATACATAAACTGGGATACCTGATTAACCGAATATACTATATCAGGTCTAGTAAAAGTTAGGTATTGCAACATGCCAACTAAGTTGCGATACTTAGTGGGATCTCCATATATATCCCCTTCCTTTGAACTTAGTTTCTGATGAATGACACTTGGAGTTGTTAACGACTTACAATCTGTCATGCCTGCTCTGCTAAGAATGTCCAACGTGTATTTGTGTTGAGTAAGGGTGAGTGTATCATTTCTTTTATCAACTTCTACCCCAAGAAAATATCGCAGCTCTCCCAAATCTTTCATCTTAAATTTCTGATTTAATAACTTCTTCACCTGCTCAATGTGACTTTTGCAGTTCCCTGTGATGATGATGTCATCTACATATATTAATAGAAGAGTAGTGAATCCTTGTTCATTGTGAATAAATAATGAGTGATCCAAAAGGGACCGAGAGAAGCCATGTCGTTGTATCTCTAGAGAAAAACTGTCGAACCAGGAACGAGAAGCTTGTTTCAAACCATAGAGTGCTCTCTTTAACTTGCATACATATTTTTTGGTGTCTCGTTCTGCATATCCAGTGGGTTGTTCCATGTAAACTTCCTCTTTTAAATCCCCGTGCAGAAATGCATTTTTGACATCCAGCTGGCTCAATGTCCATCCATATTTAATGGCTAGACTCAACACAATGCGAATGGTCCCCATTTTAACTACAGGACTGAAAGCTTCATCAAAGTCTTGGCCTTCCTCTTGTGTGAATCCCTTGGCTACAAGTCTAGCCTTGTACCTTTCAATGCTCTCGTCTGGTTTATACTTTATCTTGTACACCCATTTTGACCCAACAACATTTTTGTTTAGTGGCCTAGGAACAATCTCCCATGTCCCACATTCATGTAAGGCCTCCATTTCTTCATTCATTGCTTCTACCCATCTTCTAGAGCTCGCAGCTTGATAGAACATGAGGGGCTCATCCTCTTACTTATGGATGTCAAGAACAACTGAAAATCCAATGAAAAGTTTTTATAACTTACCCACCTGTCAAGCGAATGTCGAATCCGTGAGGATCTTCTGATATCCATTATCTGTGAAGCTGGATCCGTACTCGTACAAGAGACGAATGAGGGTTCTTTCTCTCGTCGGGTGTATACAATACCTTTATACCTTGCTGGCTCCAAATCATGTGTAACAGTTTCTTCCGTTTGAGTTTTATTTGTTGATTCCTCACGTGTCTCCTTCTGACTGTAATTTTCTGGACAGTCTACTTTACCATTGGAAAAGAGTTCTGAATTTAACCATGGGTAGTATACCTCAATGCTGGGACTTGAGTTATCAGGGTTGAATTAGCATCCTGATCATCAAAATTCATTTCATCGAAAATTACATTCCGTGAAATTTTGACATGCTTACTCAGGGGATCATAGCACCTGTAACCCTTTGTAGTCTTCTGCATATCCTATAAACCTGCATTTCAAGGCTTTATCTTGGAACTTGTGCCTGAGTGAGCTGTCAATGTGAACATAGCAAACAGACCCAAACACACGTAATTCATGATAATCAGGTTGTATGCCAAAAAGAGAGAAATATGGTGACTTATTTTCTAAGATACTCATGGGCAATCGATTTATCACATGAACTGTGGAGTGAAAAGCCTCAGTCCATAATGATATAGGAATGTTGCTCATGTGCATCATGCTCATTGCAGTCTCTACAATATGTCGATGCTTCTTCTCAGCAATCCCATTTTGTTGAGGTGTATGCGGGCAATACACTCTTCTCTTTATCCCATTATGTTGAAGGAAACTAACAAAGTCACTCGAGGAGAATTCACCTCCTCCATCACATGAGAAATTGAGAATGTTGGTAGAAAAATGATTTTGAACAAAGGAATGAAATCTTTGGAACAATTCAAAGACTTCTAATTTGTGCTTCATAAAAAATATCCAAGTATAACGTGAGTAACTATCAATGAAAATAAGATAGTATTTACTGCCAGAAAGAGAAGTAATTGGGGCATGACCCCAGACATCTGAACAAATGACCTCAAATGGCCTTGAAACTCTTTTATTAATGGAGGCAAATGGTAAAACATGACTCTTACATAAATGACAACTAGAACACTTTGTATCAACAACCACTGAACTCAGACTGGACTTAGGAATAAAATTATTCAAGACAAGTTTTTCAATAAAATGACGACCATAATGGCCAAGACGACTATGCCAAAGTCTTGGCTTATTACATTCAGAAATATTAAATATGAAATCAGGATAAAAAAATTGACGTTGGTGAGGCTGCAAGGATGAATAGTCGGAATGAATAGAGGAGGGATCTTCTTGAAAGATATACATGTTGCCCCATTGTTTTCCTTCAGCGAATGTCTTCCTCGTGCGAAGATCCTTGACATAAACAGAAGAGGGAGTAAATTCAACTGAAGCATTAGCATCATCAACGAGTTTTGAGACAGAAACAATGTTCTTTTGAATATTAGGTGCATGGATGACACTTGGAAGTTTAAGAGAGGACTTTGACATGGGTATAATGGCATTTCCAGTATGTGAGATTGAGTGATGAGATCCATCTCCTGTGACTATGCTATTCTTACCAACATAAGGAGTAAGAGTCAAGAGTTTACCTGCATCACCTGTGACACGAGTAGCTGCTCCGGAGTCGACATACCAAATTCCTTTGTCATTTTGCTTCATATTCAATTCTGCCAAGGCTGCCAACAACAACTCCTTTACTTCTCCATCCTTCCTAGCCTCTGCTTGTGGAGCTTTCCCTTTGTTTTGAGGATTAAACCAACAATTTGCTTTAATGTGCTCTTTCTTGTTGCATAGAAAACATGTGGGAATGGGTCTTTGTCCTTGTATATTGGGTGTCGGAAGTATGCCACGACCTTCATAGGTGTTTCTCCCTTGGCCTCCGTTTCCTCGAAAAGAACTTCCTCATCCTCGACCATAACTCATTCCCATAGCCAGCACATCTTGTGTTCCTGAATTCCCATGAGAACCTTCAGAAGATCCTTTCAGAGTCATCTCATATTGCAATAATTTCGCACAAAGATCTTCAAACTTTGGAAGTTCTGGTAAACATAGTAAGGTAGTCGTCATAACATGATAGTCTGGCCCCAATCCACTCAAGGTTTGTTGTACTTTATCTTTTTCACTGACAAGACACCCAACAACAACCAGCTGGTCTGTGATGCTTTTCATTTTGTTCAAGTATTCCATAATAGACATGGAATATTTCTTCAGCATTTGAAACTCTCGCTTAAGAAACATAATTCTTGCCTCAGAAATTTGTGAATACGTTTGAACTAACTCATCCCACAGTTCCTTGGCCGAACAGTCATCAGGAAGAGCAATAAGAACCTCCTGGGAGAGAGTTGAAGTGATGTATGCCACTAGCGATTGATCCCTCTTCATCCAAGCAACATATTCTGGGTTCTTGCGAAGAACAATAGATTGTTCTCCTTTATCGTCCACCTTTTCCTGCGAAAGGAATTCTGGAGGCGGTGGAACCGATCCATCCAGATGACCAAAGAGGTCTTGACTCTTTATAAATGGGATGATCTGTCTTTTCCAGGTTAAGAAATTAGAGTTATTCAGTTTTTCAGAGACTAGTTGACCGAGAAAGCTTGAGGACAGACATGACTTCCCATGAGTGAAATCCATTTGAGAAAACCTGCACTGACACTTAGGTATATCACAGCAGAGGACTCGGCTAACAGGACACTCGGCTGACAAAAGATACTCGACAGGTGATACTTGTTAGGTTCACGTGGTTTCCAGGTGCACTCTGCTGATGCACCAAAGGAAATAACGCGTTTCCACAGAGGTCGAGTTTCTCACAGGAAGAAAAGTGGATCACAGGCAGAAATATTTTCTGAAGAAAGAAATATTTTCCAGAACTCACGTTGAAATACTTCCAGAACCCACGAAACAACAGAAATATTTTTCAGAATCACGAACTCACCGTGAAATACTTCCAGAATCCACGAAACAACATTTTCAGAATCACGAACTCAGAAATATTTTTCAGAATCACGAACTCACCGTGAAATACTTTCAGAACTCACGAAACAACATTTTCAGAATCACGAAATCACCGTGAAATACTTCCAGATTCAGAATCACGAACTCACTGTGAAATACTTCAAGAACTCACGAAACAACATTTTCAGAATCACGAACTCATCGTGAAATACTTCCAGAACCCACGAACCAGCAGAAATATTTTCAGAATCACGAAACTACAATAATCGAGCCAGCAAGGGGTCGTCTGTCACCGTGAAAGGGAGATCGAGATCTATCACCGTGAAACCGAGGTAGCTCTTCACTCCCAGTCGTCACGCTGCTCTGATACCATGAAAGAAAGGAGCCTTTGACCTCCACGCTGCACCTGTAACTGAGAGAGAGAGAGAGAGAGGAGAGAGAGAGGTTATGGAGAAAGGGGTGTCAGTCCATCGTGGCTGCACCTCTCATTCTATTAATGTATTAACTGTGTAAAACTAGGGTACAGAAATACCCCTTTAATAACAAGCTAATTTACACTATACACGAATTGGGTCTGGACCCGATCCAATATATAAATGGATCGAGTCAGACACATACATAGTAATGACTTCTTTTCATCCACCACTGGTTTTTGTATTTTTTTAGGGGAATCGTTAATTTCTTGGAGATGCAAGAAGCAATAGAAAGTATCTCTTTCATCCACTGAAGCTGAGTATAGAGTCATGACATCTACCACCATGGAGATTGTTTGGATTTGCAGCTTGTTGGAAGACATGAATATTCAAGTTCTAGGGCCCACAAAATTATGTTGTGATAATAAAAGTGCAATCTACATTGCCAAAAATCACACATTTTATGAGCGCACGGAGCATATTGAGATGGACTGCCACTATGTTCGTGAAGAATATTTAAGAAGAACCATTGACCTTCCTTATGTTACATCAGAATATCAACTGACAGACTTTTTTACCAAGGCGTTGTGTTCTCCAAGATTTAACTTCCTTCTTGACAAACTTTCAGTTGTGGCACCCTAAGTTTGAGGAAGAGTGTTAAAATGTAGTCTCTTATATATATATATATATATATATCAAACCCGATAAGGGTATTTATGTAAATTCACATATTTTACGCATATTCTCACTTGAGAATATGATTGTACTTTTTCATTTTCAATTTTCCTTTTTGTATTTTTCTTTTTCCTTTTTATTTTTATTTTTTGCTTTTTGATTGATGTGACATGAGGGGGCCCTCAATACACATGTTGGAGCCCCCTCCAACGGTTACATTTCTAACCGTTGGAGGGGCTCCAACGTATGTATTGGAGCCCCCCCATGTCTCCAATACTTATAAATAGGGGTGATCCCCTTTAGCCTTTTATGGTTTTTGTAAAGCCCCTTTTGGGACTCAATATATTGATGTTGATATTTTTTATGCTTTTGTGCATGTGTATCCATGCCTTTGTGCACTTGTGAGAGTTCTCCTTTGTGCCTTTGTGCACACTTCGTGTTTCTAGCTTTGTGTTCATACACAAAATCTTTCTTTATAGAGATTTTCACATGGATATGGTTTGAAAATTAATATTCTTGATACTTTATAAATCTACATTACATGCACCAATTCACACCTTATGTTTGTTGTCAAGTTACAGCTTGGATGGGTATAGAAGATGCCACTTTTGATATTGTAGATGTGCTATCGAGTGCTAATTTACAATTATACTCTGTTTTACATGCCAGTTACATACCCTACCTAGGATACCTTATGTAATTTCTACAATTTGTTGGAATGTCAACACATTTCTCACTCTTTATACAAATATAGTAGCACGTGAGACCTGAGGTCTGAGATTGCAAATTTGGGATCCAAGGTTCTCTCTATCCTTTCTTTTGTTTTCTCTCCTCATCTTGTGTTTCAATTCTTAGACCACAATGGCCTATGTTTGAAGACCAAAGGTTGCAGAACATTGAGTTGGGACCAAGGTTCTCTTAAACAGTTAAACCTTTCTTCTGCCTTATCTGTCATTTCCTCCCTGTTAGAATATAAAGGGTCGCACCAACAACAGCATCACTTTTATCCAAGTTTTGACTTGGTTAACTTTGGTGAAGTTAACCAAAAAAGCTTAAAAAAAATATAATTGTAAATGCATTATATATATATGGGAGAGAAAGAGGGGGGGATTATCTTGCCCCTTTTTTGTTAGGTCACCATTTAGACCCTCCAAAAATCATAGTTTTAGGTGTTTTATGCTCGATCTGAACTATTAGATGTGCTTATCATTGTTTACTCAATAGAGAACATTATTTGATTAAGCATCTTTATGCTCAGATGTGTATTTTAACAACAACAACAACAACAACAACAACTACGCCTTCATCCCAAAACAATTGGGGTCAGCGATATGCACCAAAAAAGAAATTCATTTTGGGTCTTCCACATGAATCATTTTCCTCCAATCATTTCTATCCAACGCCATGTCCTCGGTGAGGTTCAAAGCATTCATATCCTTTCCTATCATCTCCATCCAAGTCTTCCTAGGCCTACCCCGACCTCTTTTAACTAATATATTTTCCCATTTCTCCAACCTTCTAACTGGAGCACCATTAGGCCTTCGCCGAATATGTCCAAACCACCGTAAACGATTCTCTCGCATCTTATTTTCAATGGGTGCAACACCTACCTTCTGACGTATCTCTTCGTTCCGAATCTTATCTTTTATTGTATTTCCACACATCCATCTAAGCATCCGCATCTCAGCTACACTCATTTTTTGAATATGATGTCTCTTGGCAGCCCAACATTCCGTACCATATAGTAAAGCGGGTCTAATAGTCGTCCTATAAAACTTTCCCTTCAACCGCAATGGCATTCTACGATCGCACAGCACTCCAGTAGCACTTTTCCATTTCATCCACCCAACCTTTATCCTATGATTTACATCTCCATCAATTTCTCCATACTTTTGAATGATGGATCCCAAATATTTGAAATAATCATTCACCGGTATATCTTGCTCACCAAGCTTCACTACACTCCCATCCCTACTTCGTTGCTTACTAAACCGACATTCCATATATTCAGTCTTACTCTTACTCAACTTAAAACCTCTAGCTTCCAATGTCTGTCTCCATAATTCTAACTTAGCATTAACCCCAGCTCTAGACTCATCAATCAAAACAATATCATCAGCAAACAACATACACCACGGTACATTTTCTTGAATTGATCTCGTAAGCTCATCCATCACTATCGCAAATAGGAAAGGGCTTAAAGCAGATCCTTGATGTAACCCAACCGTTATCGGAAAATTGGTTGTCACCCCTCCACAAGTGCGGACATTGGTTACTACTCCTTCATACATATCTTTAATTATACTAATGTACTTGAGAGAAACACCTTTCTTCATCATTGTCCACCAGAGAACGTCCCTAGGTACTCTATCGTATGCCTTCTCTAAATCAATAAAAACCATATGCAAATCTTTGTTCCTCTCTCTATATCTTTCAATAAGTTGTCTAAGAAGATGTATAGCTTCCATAGTTGATCTTCCAGGCATAAAACCAAATTGATTCTCCGATATCATGACAACCTTCCTCAACCTAGACTCAATCACCCTCTCCCAAAGTTTCATAGTATGACTCATGAGTTTTATACCACGATAGTTTGTGCAATCTTGTATATCACCCTTATTCTTATATAAAGGCACCAAAGTACTCTTCCTCCACTCATTAGGCATCTTATTTGTTCGCCAAATCAAGTTAAAAAGATTTGTCAACCATTCTAAACCTTTCTCTCCCAAGCATTTCCAAGCCTCGATAGGTATACCATCTGGGCCAACTGCCCTTCTTGATTTCATTTTCTTCAAAGCCTCTGCAATTTCTTTCTTTTGAATCTTGCGCATGAAGTCACGATTTATCTCATGAAAAGGAATGGAGAAGTCTCCAAGATCTTGAGCATGACTATCATTAAATAGCTTATCAAAATAATCTTTCCATCTCTCCTTAATCTCCTCATCTTTGACTAAAACCCTTTGCGTTTCATCTTTGATACATCTAACCATACCCAAATCCTTCGATTTCCTATCTCTCATCTTTGCAAGCCTATAAATATCCTTCTCGCCTTCTTTGGTATCCAACTTGTCATAAACCTCCTTATATACCTTAGCCCTCGCGTTTCGAACAACTTTTTTAGCTTCCTTCTTTGCTATCATATACTTCTCCAAATTCTCATTATCACGACTCTTACTTAGATTTCTATAACACTCTCTTTTAACCTTAATAGCTAATTTGACATCCTCGTTCCACCATGATGTATCCTTACCTAGTGGTGCACCGCCTTTAGACTCACCCAATACCTCCTTAGCTACTTTTCTCATACCACCCGCTATCTTATTCCACATTGATTCTGAATCCTCCTCGAGACACCAATCAACTTCCTTAACTACCTGCTCTACAAACATTCCTTGTTTAGCTCCTTTCAGTGCCCACCACTTAATTCTAGGATCTATCCTATGTCTATCAGATGTGTATTTTAAAGAGTTCAAAAACCAATTGTTGATATTATACTAAAATTTCATGATAAAATGTTCACATTTTTACATCAAATCAATTTGAAACAAAGCCTGTTTGTTAATAAATAAATAATGATAAATACATCTATCTATTTAGATCAAGGATAAAACACTTGAAAATATGATTTTTGGAGGGTCCTAACGGTGGCCTAGCAAAAAAGGGGGCAGGATGATCGTCGTTCTCATATATATATATATATATATATATATATATATATATATATATATATATATATATGTGTGTGTGTGTGTGTGTGTGTGTGTGTGTGAAGTATCGTATCGTTCGGGCCCAAAATAAGATTTGTATATTAAAAAAGCATAATTATTAATAAAAAAATCATGAAAAATAAATAAAAACAAAAAATATAAAAAAAATCATAACACATGAAACAATGATGAATTACACAAAATACAACCATAAAATCATATATGAAGCATTTATGTCTCTACGAGCTACATAAGACATCATCAAACAATGATGAATTGCGTAAGATAAAACTATAATATTATATATCAAAATAATTGTGTGCTATGAATGACATGCATAATATTGAATATAGAAAGAAAGTAGAGGGAGAGAAGTTAGGGTTAGAGGAGACTCAAGAGAGGATAGAACCAAAAGATGTTCATTATCGCAGTATTGTGTGTGTCGAAGTAAGAGGGTCGATCCCCTTAGAGTATATAAAAAAGAAAATTAAAAAAAGACTAGTATAACCCCTTCTTTGTAGGATATGTACATAATAGTCTAATAAAATTATTTTACACATACTTATACTACACTATATTACATAGACTTTCAATACTCCCCTTCAAACTTGGAAGGATGTAATGTAATCATTCTAAGTTTAGAAAGGAAAGAACTGGAATACAATGGAGGAAGACTTTTTGTAAACACATCTGCTATTTGATTCTTTGAGCTGACATGCTCTAAAGCTATAATCCCGTTTTCATAAGCCCTTCTTGTATAATGTTAATCTATTTCAATGTGCTTGGTGCGCTCATGAAACTTTGGATTCTTGGCAATATGAATAGTGCTTCATATTATCACAATATAGCTAAGTTTTTTTGTCACATGGAATTCCCAATTCCTTTAATAACCATCGTATCCAAATAATCTCAACCACAACTTGAGCCATTGCTCTATATTCAGCTTCTTCAGTGGACAAAGCAACCCTTTATTGCTTCTTGCTTTTCTACGAGATCAGCTTTCAGGAAAAACACAAAACCCTGCAGTAGAAAGTCTATCTCTAGTGGAGCCTTCAAAATCAACATCACAGAAAGCTCTCAACTCTTTGCCAGACGAACACGAGAAAAACATGCCATAGTGCATAAAATCTTTGACATACCTGATGATTTTGAGTACGACTGCCAAGTAAATTGATTGGGGAGCACTCATAAATTGACTCACTACATGAACTGCATGACTTATATATGGTCTGGATATAGTCAAATACATAAGGCTCCAAACTAACTGTCTGTATAGGATCCTTTAGCTCAACACCATAAGTTGCTAAGTTGCTCTCATCTTTAGATTTGCCTCCATGGGAGAATTTACTTGTTTTGAATCATCTGCTAATCTTGTTTTCACAACCAAATCTGTAGCATACTTATGTTGGGACAAATACATTCCCCTTTGAGAGTAAGCTATCTTAAGCCCAAGAAAATATTTCAAACGCCCTAAATCTTTCATCTTGAACATATTAGTTAGCTTCTTTTTGGTCTCTTCAGTATTCTTTATGTCATATGTAGTGAGAATCATATCATCTACATAAAGAAGCAATATAACTTTCCAAGAGCATAGGAAGATACAAACAAAGCAGGATCATGATGACTCTGCTCAAAACCAAGTGACCTTACTGTTGAACTGAACTTCTCAAATCAAGTTTGTTTGAGACTATATAGAGCTTTGTGAAGCCTGCACACTCTTCTGGATATGAGTATCCTTGTGGTAATTCCATATGCACTTCCTCTTGTAAATCTCTATTCAAGAATACATTCTTGACATCTAACTGCCAAAGATCATAGTTGGCAAACTCGTGACTCGGGCTCGGATCAAACCCCTACTGGGTTACTGAGTCAGCTAGTTGACTCGGACAAGTCAGGACTCTATATTTTTTTAGTGTAAGCACATGAATAAGACATGAAAATAACTAAACTTCAAGCTAATATGTCAATAACTAAGTTATAAAAACATATAATTATATATGATTATTAACTTTTTTCATTGAACAATATTAGATTCTTCATAATAAGTGACTTTATATAAGAATTATGCATTAAAATAAGTCACAGGGATTCGGCTAGCAGGGTGCCACACCCACGTCGACATGACGCGACTCGGGTGAGGGTGCGGGTGTGACACCCTGTGCGGTCAATGCACCCAGGGTCTTAACAGTTCAATTCTGGACTTAAAAAAATCGATGAAATGGGACTGGGTGGGGGATTAGGGCAAAAAAATCCCCCCCCCCCCTTCCTGACCCCGACACCTCCTCTTCTCCTTTGAGCCGTCTCCAACCTAGCACATCTTCGGCGCGACGACTCCAGGTATGTCTCTCTCTCTCTCTCAATATCTCTCCCCCCGTCTCTCTTGCTCTTCTCGGCTAAACCCCCACCTCACTGTTAAAATATGTTGTACATATATATATTTATATATATAGATCACGACACATACACATATATATTAATTATATATATGTCTATGTGTCTATCTACATATATAAATATATATATATTTATATCTTTTGTAAATAGACCCATATAGGGGTAAAACAGTCTTTTTACTTCTTATCGCATATTGTAATTTTTCTCCTTTTTCTTTTATTTCCTTTTTTTCTTTCTTTTTTATTTTTTCTATTCTTTTTCTTTTCCACCTTGGAATGGGCCCCACCTAGGAAGACGTTGGAGCTTCCAACGGTCATATTTATGACCGTTGGAAGGGCTCCAACGTCCCTCTAGGAGCCCTTCCAAGGCCTCCTCTTTTGTCCCCGGCGGTCAGGAATTGAACATCAACCTGCTTTTGAAAGATACTCTCAAGATCTCTCATTAGAAGAACCTATTAATGCACCTAGGAGATCTTCTCGTAATAGTAGACCTCCACAAAAATTTGTATCTTATGAATATTTCTCACCTAATTATAGGGCTTGTCTCATGTTAATTCATTCATATCATGAGCCTACTTCCTTTAAAGAAGCTAAAGATCATCCACATTGGATTGAAGCAATGAAAGTTGAATTAGAGGCTCTTAACAAAGCTCAAACTTGGAGTATTATTCCCCAACCATCAGGAAAAAAGGCAATTGGGTGTAGATGGGTATATAAAGTTAAAACCAAGTGTGATGGATCTCTTGAGAGATACAAGGCTCGTTTGGTTGCAAAAGGCTATGCCCAAGAATATGGAATTGATTATGAGGAAACCTTTGCTTCCGTAGCTAGGATGACTAGTGTGAGAACTTTAATTGCCTTAGCCTCCATTAAACAATGGCCTATATATCAACTTGACGTTAAAAATGCTTTTTTAAATGGAAATTTATATGAAGAAGTGCTTATGGATCCTCCGCCAGGTCTTGAAATTGGTAAAGGAAATATTCTAAAGTTAAATAAAGCTCTCTATGGTCTTAAACAAGCACCTAAAGCTTGGTATGATCTTTTTAGCAAAGTAGTTCTTGATAATGGTTTCTCCTCATGTTATACTGATACTGCTTTGTTTGTTAAAAATTCTAATGATCACATTACAATTCTGTTATTATATGTTGATGACATGATTATCACAGGTAATGATAAGGAAGGTATTAACCTTATTAAGAATATTCTCAAAGAGAATTTTGATATGTCTGATCTTGGTTATCTAAGATATTTTTTAGGAATTGAAGTTGCATACTCTCCCAAAGGGTATGTCCTCTCTCAGATGAAGCTTGCCTCCGACATTATTGACAAATCTGGACTGACTGATGACAAGAAGGTGGAGACGCCAGAAATAATCAATGCCAAGATGAGAGCTAGTGATGGCACTCCTTTAGCTGATCCCACACCTTATCGTCAATTGATTGGGTCGCTCACATACTTATCCATCACTAGGCCCGATATTTCTCATGCAGTTCATAGTGCAAGTCAATTTCAGACTGCTCCCTCCACCATTCACATGGCTGCTGTCATGAGAATTATCAGATATCTGAAAGGCACCATAACAAAAGGATTATTCTTACCCTCTTCTTCACCTCTTACTTTACTTGCTTATACTGACTCTGATTGGGGTGGTAACCCCGATGATCGTATTTCTACCACAGGGTATTGTGTGTTTCTTGGAGAGTCACTTATCTCTTGGAGGTGTAAGAAGCAACAGAAAGTTTCACTCTCTTCTACTGAAGCAGAGTATCGTGCGATGGCCACTACCACCACGGAGATCGTATGGTTAAGAAGTTTGCTTAAAGATATGGGAGTCTCATTCTCAACTCCCTCAAAGCTGTGCTGCGACAACAAGAGCTCTATCTACATTGCCAGCAATCACACCTTTCATGAAAGAACAAAGCACATTGAGATGGATTGCCATTATGTTCGTGATGAGTTCCTACGCGGCACCATTCAATTGCCTTATGTTCCAACCGAGTACCAGTTGGCGGACTTCTTCACCAAAGCTTTGCCATCGCCTCGTTTCTTCTTTCTCCTTAGCAAACTCTCGGTGATCTCACCGTGTGTTTGAGGGGGGGTGTTAAAATATGTTGTACATATATATATTTATATATATAGATCACGACACATACACATATATATATTAATTATATATATGACTATGTGTCTATCTACATATATAAATATATATATTTATATCTTTTGTAAATAGACCCATATAGGGGTAAAACAGTCTTTTTACTTCTTATCGCATATTGTAATTTTTCTCCTTTTCTTTTATTTCCTTTTTTTCTTTCTTTTTTATTTTTTCTATTCTTTTTCTTTTCCACCTTGGAATGGGCCCCACCTAGGAAGACGTTGGAGCTTCCAACGGTCATATTTATGACCGTTGGAAGGGCTCCAACGTCCCTCTAGGAGCCCTTCCAAGGCCTCCTCTTTTGTCTATAAATAAAGGGGTTTCTCCCCATTGTAAGCTATGCTTCTTTGAAGCCTTTTGAGTGGAATATATATTTTTCCTCTTCTTTTGGGTGCCTTACCACTTTAAGTGGTTGTGTTGTTCTTTTGCCCATTAGTGGCTATTTGTGTATGTGCGTGCTCTCTTGTTTTGCTCTTGGAGACTTCATCCGGCACTTCATTACACTCACCTCTCTCTCTCTGTGTGTACCTCTCTCTCTCTCTCCCCCCTTTGTGTATCTCTCTCTCCCTAACCTCCTTCAATCTCTTTCACTCAAAGGTGGTCATAATTTGTTTGATGGTGCTAGATGAGTAGCTTCTACCAACTTTTTTTTTATTTGATGATGAAGAACCCTTGCCGAAGTTAGGAAAACCCCAGGTGGAGCCCAACGACCACCCTGCCTTACATTTGTGAGCCATGGCGCCTCATTTCAGTACCCTCATGAGCACCCTTTGGGCCACGTGGGCAACCACTCATCTCATGAGTTATACTTTTGACGTTTTTCTTTGAAAAAAAAGGGCGTACCTAAGCGTGCATTGCTGCTGCATAAAAAATGACCTCTCTCTCTCTCGTTGTGGAGATAGAGGAACCAAAACTGTGGTTTTTATATTTATATGATAGTTTTCGACAAAATTATATCTTGAAGCTAAACTACATATTAAAACTATGACCTTGAGCCAGTAAGGTTTGAAAACACTATAATAAAACAAAGTTGGGGTTTTTTCTTGTTGAAATTTGTTGTTTTGCTTTATCATTGGACATGTTTGAATTTGCTGTTTTGATTCATAGTTTATGTGATTGTTCAATTCTCTGTAATCGTTGCCATGGTTAAAATGTCTGGTTTTCGTGAAACTTGAGAACAAAGTGTTGTTTTTCATGGCGGTGTTCCGTATATGTGTTGTCATAAATGTGTGAACAAAATGTTGTCTTTTGTGTCTCTGCATCTATTCTTACAGAGGTTGTTTTAGGATTTCTATGCAAGTTGGTGCCTTGAAATTGGTTTGTTGAGTCTTTTAGTTGCTTTTGTTTCATATTTTTTCTGACATGGGTTTGTGCATACATCAATCTTTATTTCAACTTGTAACTCCCCAAAAAATTTTAACCTTAATTATAGTTCAAATATTGAAATTTTGAGACCATTTTTTTTTATAAGTATAAGTGAATCAGATCTTATAATGCAGAAACGATTTTTAAAAACGGTTAAGACTTTGGGCGCGGTTACACTAAAGATAACAATCAAATCAAAATGTACGAGATATACACATTTCAAACCACGTACAATATAAGACTGAAATATGAAGAGTTTTAATTTCATTTCAAATTAGAGTATGAAAAAATACTTCAGTCTCTACATGATCAAGTACTTAAAATGAAAAAATCATGAATACCAAGATCGCAAGGTAAGAGTGGACCCTCGATGATGCAGCTCGACCAACCCTTCGCTCCAACTACTCATCATACTTTACCTGCATTACCTGTCCCTCATAAAATGGGGTCAGACTCGCTAAAGTTTGGTAAAGCAACCCAAACTCAAACTTAAAGAAAACATATCAAGCATTTAAAGGTAAAGATATATTATTCATCCATCATCAAGTGATAGACAAGAGAACAACGTCCTATGAGTAATTCATTTCAAGCATTCGAACATAAAGCATTTAAAAGCATTTCATCACTTAATATTCTATTCAACCTTAACTCACGTAATAGAGCAATATCTATATGCATCTAAGACATTCAGATCATTGCATCATTTTCATCTGCATTCATAATTCTTATAAACAATAAGTCAAATCACATTTGACCATTCCAACGTGAAACACACGCACATACCTTATAAGTAATTTAGTTAGATATTCATGATACACATCAATCATGATACATAGGTGTGATATATTTACTCAAACAATCATAATGCAATCATTTGCAATGAAACTATGTAGGTGTGATGTATCATTCACCTAATAAGTCAAAACTAGTCATTTGTAGGCATGATGTGGCATTCACCTATACGCTAACATAAGCGTCACAATCATAACCTCAGATCTAAAATCAATAAGGATCTGATTATCATATCTGAGTTCAATATATAATCATGCTATAATAGAAAAGCCAAATCTATAGATTCATAACTGGCTATCTTAATCAACTCAGAAGATCATCACAAATCATCATAACATTTCATTTATTCATAATAAAGATTTACAAAATCCGCACCGGATCATCTGGTCTGGGAAATGTACAACCTCACAAGGAGTTACCGCCCTAGACGGATGGTCTGCCTAGTCTTGGACAATGCACTTCCTCACAGGAATATATCGTCTTTACGGGCTACCCGCTCTTGGACAATGCACTTCCTCATAGAGACTTACCGCTCTAGCCGGATTACCTGATCTGGCCATGCACACCCTCATAGAGAATCTTCTGGGAACAGTTCCTTAACGGGTACCATATCTAGTGAAAACTATTGTGATACATGCATCAATATAATTGACCACTCTCAGGGTCGATAGCCATTAATACAGGCATAAGCATGTATACAATCAAAGCATCACATCATACACCATTTCATATGACATTAAAATTATAAAATCACATATTTAACCAATAAGGCTTCATGAACCAAAGTTCACTATAGAACTTAAACATTTATCGCATGCATTCATAATTTCATTTCGCGTGGCATTTAAATCATATCATAAAGAAGCATATTATCCTACACATCATATCATCGACACAAAGAACATTGCACTTCGTAAATTGAACCTCGAAGCATGTGTAAACAAAACATGAGTTCTATGCATGTATATGTGAACATGCACATTTCATAATACGAAGCAACTAAACCTCAACATACATAACTCCTACGTAGTTCGAGATTCGCACACACGATAAAGGTCATGCATTTTTCACCATATGAATCAATATATCACCTTAGATATAATTGTGTAAGGGTTGGTCAAAATCTCATTGACCATCCTACTATACATCATACACACATATTTCTCAAGCAAACAAGACATACAAGTTCAAAACAATTTATAACATTCAAATGCATTCTTTCATACAAGAATAAATGAGTCCATCATATGACAAGACAATATATATATATATAACATTCACATTATGCATCGAACACGACGTATACATATCCATAGTAGTTATATGTGCACCATGTATCAAATTTATACAAACACACAAGGCAACATAGTATGCGCAGACCAAAGTATAATGACACACATTGCGTATATATTATACATTCATAAGCGCACGGGCATTCAAACCCACACACAGGTGTACCTGCAGCAAACACACTCCATATTCCGCTAACTACAATCATGACAAGCATGATCTCCGAATTACAATCACAAGAGTCCTAGATATCCATAGCTAAATGAAGTGTGTGAGCATAACTTATATTTGTAATTCATTTAAATATTTAATGCAACGACATCATGCTTACACAATTAGTGCCTAAATATGCTCTCTACAAGTTCAGTTAAGGTATCTTACTTTAATAATGTGAAAAACATTGAATCGAAACTCAAAAGACCGAGGAGTTTCGAAGTCCGCAAAGACCGCTACCCAAGCAATACAATGAACCCTTCGTGTGCGATCGCAAATGCCAAAAACTCAAAAAATACCAATTATAACAAGATTAGCCAAAAATAGCAAATTACCTTATAAATCATTACTGAGAGCCAAATAACACATAAATACACTCCAATAATTTACAAACTCTATAAAAAATATATTTAAATATAATATATATAAATAGTGATTTATAGTCCAAAATAGTTCTATAAATGCAAATTATACCTTGATTGACTTGAATGAACAAATGAATATGTAATAAATAAATAAATGAAATTTAAAAGCTAAAAACACATTTCTAATTTGGAGATAAAAAAATGAATTCTTTATTTATTAATAATCCTTAAAAATTACGGGTTTTACATCCTACCCCCCTTAAAAAAAATTCGTCCTCAAAATTTATACAATCATTTAAACAGGTTTTATATGATTTTCTTTTTTGGTTTATATCGCCGACCCCAATTATTTTGGGATGAAGCGTAGTTGTTGTTGTTGTATTTAAATAGGTGGGAGTATTCATCAGGTCATTGACCCTTCTTACCCAAACCATTTGGCGAAGAAAAGATCACAAAATAAATATGAGTCTTAGGCATATTTTTAAGTTAACATCAACAACATTTCAAACATTACAAATCATACAGGTCTTTCACATTTAATATTGACACCTTTCATATATGTGCATCTACAGGATTTAAAAACGAATACCTTACTTGCGATGGTCGCCTTACTCGCATCTCGTGGCCACTGTTACCAAACTGCTCTGATACCATTTGTAACGCCCCACAAATTTTTAACCTTAATTATAGTTCAAATATTGAAATTTCGAAACCAATTTTTTTTTTTTTTGCTCTTGGTTGGGCTTCCCATTTTGGGAAAAACGCCCAGCTCACCTTCCTTGTGCACCACCCCATTCCTCATTTAAGTCGTCTTAAATGAGAAGGTGTAACGTTTTGTCTTTTCAAATTCCAAAAAAATATATTTTATTTTTGTAAAAATAGTCTTCATTGTTGGCGCACAGGGGGATTCAAACTGGGGTCTCCTCCCTAAGGGGTAACGAGCCCCACCAGTGCGCCAGGATGTGTTTCGTTTGCAAATTCTTGCAACACCATTGTATTTAACCTCGTTATGGCGGAATGGCCTTTATAAATAAAATTCTTTAATAAAAATGTTATGGTGCCCAAGGGATTTGAACCTGAGTCCTCCTCCCTGAGAGTCCCCATCCTGACCACTGCACCTAATCCTCTTTAGTTGCACCTTCTTGCAACTAAAATCATTTTATCCTCTTATGACAATCCGGCTAAATCCCTAGAATGGACGTTTTCACATACTTTTTCTGCGGACGGGGGTTTCGAACCTGAGACGTCTCTCCTTGTCTTGCCTCTTAACTCATTATCCTTTAAGCATAGGTTGTGTCTCATCGTCCTCTTACTTGATTACGACGTCATTTTCCTGGGACTTTTGAACTCTTACTTACTGCATTTTCGGAACTCGATTGCGATTCAACAAATTTTGGATCTTGATTGCAATTCGACCATATTTGGATCCATTAAGATCCAATTGGGTTTTTATTGGGTTTCGGATCTATCCAAGATCCGAATCCATACATTGTATCTGAATCCAAATACTGGATCCATTTGATCCAGTTTGGGTACAAGATCCATTTGGATCGACTCTATATTACTTTACCGTATTTATTTCAAAAGATTGTATCATTTATTTATTGTGATAATTATCAAAATTTTGCGGGTTTTACACAACTAGTTGGACAAATGGGGTTTAACCTGTTAATTTTGGAACACATTAGTGCTAGATTGGTCTTTGCTTCTGTTCACTTTTCTTGGGCATATATGTTGAGTACAAGAAAGCAATATCGTTGAGTTTACATGAAGAATTTCCTCCTTTTTTGGGCTTTCCTTTCTGTGTGTTAATTATAAAATCTATGATGATTTCTTTCTTTCTTGAATATTCCATAAGTTTTCTATTTTCCCGATTTTGTTATTTATGAGTTCTCTATTTTCATCGATGATTATTGTTTTTGTTTTTCTCTATGAATTTTATTTTAATATAATATTTTTTTTGTTTTAAGGACAAAAATGACGGATAAATGGAAAGAACTTTCTGTCATCCTCATTCCCACATATAAGTTTTGCTGCTAGTATTGCTAGTAGTGGTAGTGGGAGTGTTGATTCAAGTTTGTTAGCTACAACATGTGATGATGGGGGGCTATTATGGGCACATGTGGATAAGCTTGAAAAAGCTGTAGGAGGTAGTGAAAACAAGAGATTTTGATGCAAGCTTTGTGAGAGAGATTATGTTGGGTCTTACATAAGAGTTAAGGCTCATTTGTTGAAGATATCAGGACATGGCATTTCAGAATGCAAAAGAGTTGATGAGGCAATGTGAAGACAATACAAGAAAATACAAGATGAATATGAAAAAAGGAAGACAATGAGTGATTCTTGTGCAATTAGTGTACCCTTTTTAAGCTACCAAGAAGATGCTCAAAAAAAAGAAAAGTGAATGTAGGAGGTAGAGGAAGAGGAACAATACAAACATCATTCAATACATATGGAATGAAGGAGATGGATAGAAAAGTAGGGAGGAATTTTTATTCTAGTTCACTTCTATTTAATTCAGCTAGAAATCCTTATTGAAATGATTTAGTTACTTCATTGGCAAATTCTAACTTGAGTGGCTATGTACTTTCAAACTCAGAAAAACTACAAACGACAATTCTTGCAGAAGAGAAGGCAAATATTGAGAGATTGCTAAAGATTAAAAAAATTTCATGAGAATAAAATGGAGTTTCCATTGTTTTTTTATGGGTGGACAAATATTCAAAGGCGTCCACTGACTAATTTCATTGCTTCTTCGCGTAGTGGCCCAGTATTCTTGAAAACAGTTGATACATCTGTGCAATATAAAAATGCTGAGTATTTGAAGGGGTTGTTTATAGAAGTAATAAAATAAGTGGGTGGTCAGAAAGTAGTGCAAATCATCACAGACAACGTTTCAATTTGTAAAAGTGCAACATTGAGTTTGAAGAGCGAGTATCTTCATATTTTTTGGACACTGTGTGTAGCACACAACTTAAATCTGGTCCTCAAGAGCATCTGCAACCTCAAAGAAGAAAAAAATTCACCAGCATATGTTTTATGTTCATGGATTGAGGAATTAGATAAAAATGTCAAAAGCATTAGGAATTTTGTTGTCAACCACCATCATGTTAATGCTATATTTAATAGGCATTCTGATCTGAAATCGTTTAAGGTTGCTAAAACACGTTTTGCGTCCATCATTGTGATGGTGAAAATGATTAAGGAAGTGAATAATGCTTTGGTTAACATGGCGACTGATGAGAATTGGACATTCTATCGTGCTGATGATGTTGTCAAGCCTCAAGAAATTAAGAAATTCATTGTTGATGATGAGTTTTGGCATAGTCGTATACTGCCTTCAGTTTACGCGACCTATTTGGAAAATGTTGAGAGAAGTTGATAAGGATGAGCTCATGCTTTACAAAGTTTATAAAATGTGGGATAATATGATTGAAAAAGTACAAGTTGTAGTTTTCAAGCATGAGGGAAAAAATCTTGTATTGGATTAATCAGAATTTTTTAATCATATTCATTCAATTTTAGTCAGAAGATGGGATAAGGGCAACACTCCTTTGCATTGCATGCCACATTCTCTCAATCTCAAATATTATGCAAAGAATTGACAGGAAGGTGGTGTTGGTTGTGTCCATCTAAATTTAGACCCAGAGCTATCAAGGCATACAAATATGTGTATGACAAAACTTTATCGAGAATCACATTCTAAATCAAGTCACACAAGAGTTTGAAAAATTTTCATCTTCGAGATTATATGGACATGCATTAATAGCGAGAGAGGAGGAAAATATAGATCCTATTGTTAATATATATATATATATATATATATATATATATATATATATATATATAAACCGAAATACCCATTAGGGGCTAACCATATTTTACTTTTTGTATTTTTATTTCTTTTATATTTTTGTAATAAGTCACCTTTTTCAGACTTGATTTGTGACCATTGGGGGTAGCTCCAGCAACCACTTGGAGTTGCCCCCTTTAGTGCTTCTTTGTATTATAAATAGGCCTTCATGGCCTTTGTATTTCTCACTCTTGTAAGAGTTTCTCTATGCAATAACATATATATTTTGACCCTTGTGAGGGTAGTGTGGTTCATTCAATCAAGTGTGTTACTTGATTGAAGTGTATTCTTGCATGTCTATTGGATTGAGTCCATTTCATTACATCTATCACATGGTGGTCAACATATAGATCAGAAATACCTCTTCTCCAACGTCTTGCATTGAGATTGCTATCTCAGCCTGCTAGTTCATCCTGTTGTGAAAGAAATTGGAGCACATATTCTCAAATCCACAACATGAAGAGAAACAAACTCACCAATAAACGTGCAGAGGATTTAGTATATGTTCATTCTAATCTTCGACTACTTTCGCGAACCAATGATGAACGTATGTACTAATTGCTTTATTAGTTATTTCACTATTTCTTAGTTTCTTCATTTAAATATACTTGTATTTTAACATTTTCAAATTGGGTTTTTAATGTAGACAAGAATCATCTAAAGATTGCGATGTAAACCCAGAAGAGTGTGACTTAGAGGAAGAACATGATTTCAACATTACAAACATGAATTTATCTGAGTCTAGTCTTACTTCTTATGATGCATTTGATAAAGAATTTGAAAATTATTAGGATCCATTACCTTATCGTCATATACATTGTGTAGGATGTACTTTTGGTATGTAATTATGCATTGTTTGCTTCTTTTATTAGTATACTGTATAATTTACTTCTTTTCTGCTTTACTTGTGTGATTGTTTCCATAATATATTTAGGTTGATTTAATTGTGGTGTTAGTTTTTATGATGAAGAATAAAATTGTAGATTGTTAATTTGATTTATTGCATGCTTGATGAATTGATTTGATGATATTATGATAATTGTTTTTTATTTCATTAGTGTTACTGTTAACTATTAAAATTTATATATATATATATACACACACACACTCGTACCTATGTGACATAGGCATTAAAATAATAAAATACATGATAAAAAAATTTATTTAATGGGTTGGATCGGAAGTCCTGAATCGTAACCTAGTTGGGGTCTGATCCGGGTCGACTCGGGCGATTCTTGAGTCGACTCGCCGGGTTTGCCAACTATGTCAAAGATCACAGTGTTGCATGGCAGCTACTGCTAGCAGCGTATGAATTTTGGTCATATGAGCCACAAGAGCAAAAGTTTTTGTAAAATCAATTCCAAAACGCTGACTGTACCCGTTAGCTACCAATCTAATTTTATATCTCTTCACTGACCCATTTGCCTTTGTCTTTACCTTGTACATCCATTTGCTGCCAATAATATTTGTCTTTGAAAGAGGTTTTACTAGTTTTCATGCCTGCATTCTTTCAAGTGCATTCATTTCATCATCCATGGCTCTTTGCCACTCTTCCTTTCCTGTTGTCTCTGCATAAGACTCAGGCTCAACATAGAAATGGATTAAGGCTAAGAAAATATGATGATGAGGTGCGGAAGACTCAGGACACAAAACGAGACGAAAATACATAGGGTCAAGAACTTTTACGTACCTGAGAAGACACGAAAGAAGAAGATGATAACTCTAAGTTTTGTTATTGTTGTCGTAGAAATGAGATTAAGATTGGCCTCTTCACTTCTCTCTTCTTCCACTTTATCTAAAAATGAGATTTCAATTACACTTTTATGTCTCCTTGCATAGGTTTGACCAAACCTATCATCTCTAGCCAGAACTTGCTCCTCTTGACTCTCCATCCTCTCTCTCCCACCTTTCCTTTCTTTAAAGGGAACCAAGAAGGACAAGTCGGTTTTATTTTGTCTTTTCTCCGTACTGACTAAAATATAGCACATTCTCTTGAAAACCAACATGTTTAGATACCTGCACTTTCTTTCCAACCTGATCATAACACTTATATCCTTTTTTACCCTCAATAAAACCAAGAAAGTAACATTTTACAACTTTAGGGAATAACTTTTCTCTGGATCTGTCTGATAGCAAAACAAAATATACACAACCAAATACCTTCAACATATCATAATTTGAAACTTTTCTATACAATTTCTGAAAGAGAGATATGTCTTTAAGTACTCTAGAAGGTATACGATTTATCTGATAGATGCTCAGTTGAACTGCATCTACCCAAAACACTTTGGGTACTTCTCCACCAAACAGAAGAGCTCTTGCTATCTCTAAGATATGTATGTTTTTCCTCTCAGCTACACTATCCTACTCAGTTGTGTACAGACAAGACTTTTGTTTAATCACACCTCTCTTGCAAGAATCTTTCAAACACATAGTTAATGTATTCACCACCAGAGTCAGTACGCTTAGTTTTAATCTTAGCTGCAAATTGATTCTCAAATGTGGCACAAAAACTCTTAAAATTTTCAAAAAAATCACTTCTATTTTGTATCCTTATTAAGGATTGTTTTATGTAGGGGTCAACTGTCAACCCCCAGGAGAGAAAGGAAAGATGGTCTGTCATCTTGCTACCGTTAGAGCTTATCTGCTTATCCTTATTTCAATTTTACATGTCCTCAGAAGAGGCAAGTACCACCATATGACATTGCCTCCTAGGACATTTCAGTTTTACAATCATGGAGATATTGTTGGTTTTAGTTGCTTTAATATAAAAGACAGTTCAGCTTGACAGTTGGCAGTTCAAACAAAACCAGAAAGTTTTTTTCTTTTTCATTGCGCACATGACCTCTTCTATTCACATGATACAGACAAACATATGGGGTCTTAAACCAAAGAACCCATTTCATCTTTCAAATACTATGCCATCTTTATCGATGAATGATGTTGTTTTGTAGGGATATCTTTTCTCTATGACATAAATAGGTGATAATGAATGTTACTCATTTTGTCATATTTTATCATATGTTCTGTATAGCAAATTGTTAATTGTTTGATGGCCTTTCTACCATCTCAGCTGGTAATTTTTGTCTGATCATTTATTTCTGATGATCATCCTTCCCATATTTGGACATTCATGAATGAAAACTGATTACCATTTTGACTGGCAATAGGTTGGAAGGACCAAGATAATCATGAAATTTGGTAGGATTTGTATGATGAATGGATTTGTCAATGTCATCCATATGGCAAAGGGATCAAAGAGATTATGATAGTCGGTATTATTTTTATGGGTTTTAGTTTCTTGGTTCCCTGCCTTTATATGATTGTTCACCTAGTTTAGTTTAACAAATGGATTAAATAGAAGGAATTACATGCATGGTAAAGAGGTTATTGCAATGTGCAGCTGCTGCACTAATACTTCATGATTTTTATTGTGATGAGCATTAACAATCTAGTTAAAATTATTAAATTTGTTGCAGTTATTGGAGATGTGAGAGGAAGGGGCTTAATGGTGGGGGTCGAACTTGTGACTGATAGAAAACTGAAGACACCAGCCAAAACAGAAACTGCTGTCATATTTGAAAAATTAAAAGGTGATATGTGCAATGCCTATAAAAGAAAGAACACAGCTAAAGCTATATGGTGGACCTATTATCTTTTCTGATTATTTTCCTTCTAAAAGTGTTTGTGGCTAACTGGCTGTATCTTAGATTTGGGAGTGTTAGTTGGAAAAGGTGGACTTCATGGCAATGTCTTCAGAATAAAGCCACCAATGTGCTTCACAAAGGATGACGCAGGTCTGTGTGTGTGTGTGATGTCTTACTATACTGCCTAATTCTAAAAGAAAAGCTCTAATTGTTAAGGAGCAACCGCTGCTGCTTCAAGTGGATTTTGTTTTATTCATATATTTAGTTTTTCCCTTTTGGTCATACCACTTGGTAGTTTGGAACTTGTCTTCACTCGTAGGAATTGTTAAATCTTGATTCTTTTTTTGTTATTTGCAGATTTCCTTGTAGATGCCTTGGACTACTCAATCTCAGGGATTTGAAATGGAATCTTGATGAAGAAACTGATTCAAGTTCAGCCTTTCTATGCTCCACGGAACAAAATGAGAATTCTTCAGATCAGTGAGCAGTGGGTGCCAAAGCACTGGGAACTTAGGAAGCCTTTGGTATCCTCTTCTCTTGCCATAGCATGTGTCGAAGTTCTGTAATTTTGTGAAAAAGCTGGAAAGGAACGCATTTAGTTCTTGTTATTTTAAATGTCTGTTGATGGCAAGACCAATAAATTTTCTCTTTTTACGATTTCTTTCTAGAATATGGAGTCCATGGCGGCATCATAATGATGTAACCTAAGGAAAATTTTCTCTATAGCCTTCCATAAACCTGTGCTTGGATTGCTGGTAAACATCGTTTGGGATTCGTTTACCAGCAAAATCATTTAGCACGTTGACTATACAACATAATCTTCTGTTTGAATTGGTAAGCATTCTGGTTTAACTCAGTTATTACCAAAGAAGCCCGGCTCAGGGTTGTTCAGGAATAGTGGAATGGTGGCATTGAGTTTTTGGACCTAACTTAGGATTACTAGACTCTATTTTGCTTGATTACCATCTAGATTATATGTAGGGCTGGTAAACGAACAGAGCAGCTGGTGACTCGGCTCGGCTCGGTTCGGCTCATCATGAACTCGTTCATGATCGGTTCTTATAGTTGGCGAGCTGAGCCACGAGCAGCTTGTTTAGCTTAAACGAGTCAAGCCCAAACACAAGGTGTTAAGCTTGGCTCAGCTCGATAGTGCTCATATAGATAAAAAATAAATTTTTTATGGATAATATATATTTTATATAATATAAAAAAGAAGAGTGCATAAAATATATATATAAATGAAGGATGAATGGAAAATATATACATAAAATATGGATTATTAAATATAATTTATAAAAAGATATACATTTTTAAGTATAATATATAAAAATGTATATACTATGTATAAATAACATGAAATATTTTTACACGAGCCAGCTCATGTTTGGCTCGTCTCATTCAAGGATGAGCTGAACACGAACATGAGCCAAGCCACGGGCTCAATCCACTAGTAAATGAGCCGAGCCTGAATATGCCCTGTTCGGTTCGTTCGGCTCATTTACCAGCCCTAATTATATGCGACTGTCCAGCTTGATATTGTTATTCTTCAATTGCTTCTCTCTGTCCAATGTACTCATGTTGTGTCCTTGTATACTATCTTAATGCAAAATCATAAAAAAATGGCATGCCTTGTGTTCTTTTTGGTGCAAAAAGCAGTGCCCGAAGAGGGAAGGGGCAAGTGTGTAAGCTTGCAAAACATATGCGTGAAACGTAAAGCACTAAAGAAGCATTAGATAAAATAAGTACAATGAGAACGAGAAGGAAATGGGATCAAAACCATGGTTGAAACCTATATATAAATCCTGGGTGGGACCACCCTGCCTTACATTGCCACCACTGAAAGCTAGGGACACACCCATGCACCAGTGGGGTTTGATCCGGTGCCTTCATCTCAGCACCCTCACAATCACCCAGCAGGCCACGTGGGTGACCACCGTGGTGGTAAACCTAAAAATAAGTTGATACATTTTTTTTATGGAAGCTATACATCTTCTTAGACAACTTATTGAGAGAAATAGACAGAGAAACAAAGATTTGCATATGGTTTTTATTGATTTGGAGAAGGCTTACGATAGAGTACCTAGAGACGTTCTCTAGTGGACAATGATGAAGAAAGGTGTTTCTCTCAAGTACATTAGTATAATTAAAGATATGTATGAAGGAGTAGTAACCAATGTTCGCACTTGTGAAGGGGTGACAACCAATTTTTCTATAACGGTTGGGTTACATCAAGGATCTGCTTTAAGCCCTTTCCTATTTGCTATAGTGATGGATGAGCTTACGAGATCAATTCAAGAAAATGTGCCGTGGTGTATGTTGTTTGTTGATGATATTGTTTTGATTGATGAGTCTAGAGCTGGGGTTAATGCTAAGTTAGAATTATGGAGACAGACATTGGAAGCAAGAGGTTTTAAGTTGAATAAGAGTAAGATAATACATGGAATGTGGATTTAGTAAGCAACGAAGTAGTGATGGGAGTGTAGTGAAGCTTGGTGAGCACGAAATACCGGTGGATGATTCTTTCTAATATTTGGGATTTATCATTCAAAAGTATGGAGAAATTGATGGAGATGTAAATCATAGGATAAAGGTTAGGTGAATGAAATAGAAGAGTGCAACTGGAGTGTTGTGCGATCGTAGAATGCCATTGCGGTTGAAGGAAAAGTTTTATAGGACGACTATTAGGCCCGCTTTATTATATAGTACGGAATGTTGGGCTGCCAAGAGACATCATATTCAAAAAATGAGTGTAGCTGAAATGCGTATGCTGAGATGGATGTGTGAAAATACAATAAAAGATAAAATTCGGAAAGAGGAGATACGTAAGAAGGTAGGCGTTGCACCCATTGAAAATAAGATGAGAGAGAATTGTTTACGGTGGTTTGGACATATTCGACGAAAGCCTAATGATGCTCCAGTTAGAAGGATGGAGAAATGGGAAAATATATTAATTAAAAGAGGTCGGGGTAGGCCTAGGAAGACATGGATGGAGGTGATAAGAAAGGATATGAATGTTTTGAACCTCACCGAGGACATGGCATTGGATAGAAATGAATGGAGGAGAAGGATTCATGTGGAAGACCCATAATGATTTTCTTTGTTGGTTCATATCGCCGACCCCAATTGTTTTGGGATGAAGGCGTAGTTGTTGTTGTTGTAGAGTAATTTACTAAAACCTGCCTAACTTGTCAGCTATTTACTGAAAGCTGGCCAACATTTCCGTTGTTATACTTGGTTGCTTCCCTTGTTTAAAATTTTAAACGCATTTCAAATGTCTGCCTGAAATGTAAAATGGTGATTTTGTTCTGTTTCTGATCAAATAGCTCAGCCAATGCCCTTTTCATTAATGAAATCAACAACAATGATGGGATTTTAACAATTTTTTTGAAAGTATCTGTTTAACGTGTCAAAGATCTGCAGTTTCATGATTTGAGGAGAGCTTTCTAGAGAGGGAACACTCACATTTATTTCTGTGTTCGTGTCTGCATAAGAGTAACGTGTCATAACCGCTCATCCCCTTGTAAATTCTTAAATTTTATTTATGAGTTTTGATAGCAACAGTTGTCGTGGTGTAGTTGGTTATCACGTCAGTCTAACACACTGAAGGTCTCCGGTTCGAACCCGGGCGACGCCAACTTTTTAAAAATTCTTTTTTATTATTATCTGGCACTCGATGCTGCCGCGTTCTGTTTTCGTCTGAGCTAAGAGGGAATGAAAAGGGACAATCACAAGTTAAATCATACCGTTTAATATATATATATATATAAGTAATGGGTCCGTGCTAAATGGGTTTTTCAAGCTTTTTTAATTTTATTTTTAAATTCTGATCGTACAGATGTGATCTATGATTTTATTTGAAGCGTTTGATTCTAACACATTGGTGGGTTTTTATAAAGTTCAAAAATCAACGGTTCAAAATCTTTGTAAACTTTTGAGGCTCTAAACATTATTTTTTTATCAAAACACATGATCCAGGTGTGGATTCTTAGTAAATCGACCATGCCCAACACATTTATGTGGTTCCGACCCCATAAATGTGTTGGGCATGGTCGATTTACTAAGAATCCACACCTGGATCATGTGTTTTCGATTAAAAAAATGATGTTTGGAGTCTCAAAAATTCTGAAGAAACCTGAAAAACCCATTTAGCACATGGTTTAACACCAAATTGGTTTAGCAGAGATCCATTACTCTCTCTCTTTATATATATATATATATCACCCAAAGAAACAGCGTTTGTTCTCAAAAAGCTGGCCATGCTGTCTTAGCCTGCCATATCTAGGTCGTTGGCCCAGAGGCATAAAACTTCAAGGCTAGGGCCCTCAACCCCAGGGCCTATGCTGGAAGTTAGCTTGCACAAGGGAGTGATGCTCACAGGAATCAAATTTAAGCATTATGATTGGCCGAGATATGGATTTCCATTGTTTTTTTTTTCTCTTAAAACCCAAATGCTAAAACTTTTGACTGGTTTTGGCTCCCAAAGACTATAATTGTTTGGGAGCTACACCAATCCGTGGGAATACCAAAACCATCTAAAATGTAGGGAAACTCCCAAACACTTGTGGAGTTGGCAACTCTGAACCCATGTTCCTATCTCAATGCAAGGCTCCAAAACAAAGTTTTATTGTGGATCTGAACTGTGATGCGATGATGGTAGTGCATTCTCTTGGTCTGCCAACATGTGTGCATGCATGTGTGTATAGAGTACGGATTCCATATTCCATGCAATTCACCAAGCAAAATTGCCGAAGTCATGGAATGAACTTTGGATCATACAAACCAAAAAAACTGCAAGTGGCATCTCAGAGATTTAATAATGCCGATCTAAGGACTTATGCAGCAGCAACAAGCTTATACTGAAACCCTTTTCATTTAGGCAAAATGTAAAGATAGACGAACGGCCCTAGGCGCGTGTGTGGTAGTTTGCTTGTATGGGATCCACTTCAGATCAGGAAGCAGTTGCTGGGCATCGGCTGCATGATTCAGCTCAAAGAACAGAGTGGACACCCAAACACATTTATGTAGCCTATGGATGAATCAATATCAACAGGCACATTTACTTTGGTCACAGGTGGGACAAGCCATCACGCTTGATAAAGCTTAAGCTGTGATTGTGGGTCACACAGGGTCAATCTTGCCACCACCAACTTCCCAAGTTTCAAGGGAGGAGCATTATCTAAGTGAGAAACACAATCATAACTTGCATTTTCTCACGTTTCACTAAACTTGAGAAAGTGCTGCAATTGTGATTTGCAATTATAGGAAGTGAAAATCCAACTTTCACAAGGCGTTGCAAACATGCCCGTATTGCAAGATGATCCCATTGAATGAAAACTGAAAGCTTACTTGCAACCATGAAAAGTTCAAATGTGCAGTCCACATGTGTACACTGATACAGAGCTTTTTACAATGATTCTACTTAAAATATCGACACATCTGTAACATTATAATTTACAATTTTATGCCATACAGAGAACCAATGCAACAAAGATGGAGCATCTAAAAAATGTACAACTTCCTTTAAATAAAGATGACGCATGAAAAATGGCAGCCACTGTTTCATATAATTTCCTTGAATAAAAACAATTTAACAACCATTAGATAGCCGCTTCTTGCCTTATTCAGTTCATTCGATGCTTCATAGAAGTTCTATCTGTAAGGCATACCCAAGAAATGAGAGCAGACCACGTTGTTGGTTTAGGAAGGTTCGCGTGGACGAGCTGTCCAAAGTGAACTTAGAGCACGGAGGCGCTGAAAATAATCACCCAAAATGAGAAGGCCTCGTGCAGCTTGTCGGGTTGTCAGGATTTGATACATGCACTGCAAAGTTTGTTGCCGAAGGTTGTCTGCCTGTTGGGAGAAAGAGGGCGGAATGAGTCAGCTCCAACACACATACCAATGTTGTAATTATCACATCTATCATACCATATTGTATCGTAGAGTAAGATACGGAAAAACCCCATTCTAAAAATTGCAATAAATAAAAAATACATGAAAAATCAGAAACATTTAGAAAAAAAATCATAAAATCAAATTTAAGCATTATGGACAATCAAATATAAGATGAGAGAGAATCGTTTACGGTGGTTTGGACATATTCGGCAAAGGCCTAATGATGCTCCAGTTAGAAGGATGGAGAAGTGGGAAAATATATTAGTTAAAAGAGGTCGGGGTAGGCCTAAGAAGACTTTGATGGAAATGATAAGAAAGGATATGAATGCTTTGAACCTCACCGACGACATGACTTTGGATAGAAATGATTGGAGGAGAAGGATTCATGTGGAAGACCCAGAATGATTTTCTTATTTGGTTCATATCGCCGACCCCAATTATTTTGGGATGAAGGCGTAGTTGTTGTATGGACAATCAAACATACACATGTACTACTACAACATGTGAAATGATATTGTAACAAACTAACTAACAACAAAACAAAAGATTTACTATTAAAGAGTCACAGTAGACAACAAACTATAACAATCACATAATTCAAAAATAAAAAAAGTTTACAATAACTATAAAAATTAAACATAAGACCATAAAGAGAAATAAAACACATTTAAGTAGTCAAACTACAATATTAAATAAACTTAATTATGAAATAAATTGAGCATAAATAAATATGTAACAATTATTAAATAAAAAAGCTACAATCATGATGATATGACTCTGTCCATACATATATCAAAAGAGTCCGAAATCAAAGTTTGAAAAAAAAAAGGTAATTTCATTTTCATTAGTAATCATTAAAAAAAGAAGTTTCATCATGTCTTTCATTAATTAGTTTCACTAATTACAATAAGTACAAAAAGTTGAATAATGTGTGTTTTTCGATTATAATACTTCTTTCATGCCTTCATTAATCACAATAAATTAAGAATATATTATTTTTGTTCCTATAGCTTATGAAATTAGTAAATAGGACTCTACTAAAGCCTTATTCATGAAAACAAAGTTATCACTAAAAGTGAAAAAGGATCCAAAATAAATTACCTAAAATTTTTTAACAAAAAATGTGAAACATAGTCATATCTTACAATATGGCATGAGACAGCCCCAGAAGGTTCGATACATTCATTTTCCAATTTAGGGGGTATATCGTATTAACAACAGATTCTATCAATATTATGTAAGAGTTGAATCCCCCTAAATACGGGAAAATGTTTTTTCTTTATAAATTTGATAAAAGTGCTTGTGATATTATAGAGAGAGATATTCCCTTTATCTAGGATATACCATTGCATGATTTGATCAAGATAATTCATTAGACAAAGATAAGTTAGTACATGTGAAACGGGTCCTAAGGCATGGGCATGGATATGCACATGTGAACCATGCAGGTGTGCATGGACAGACAAACTCACGGGCAAACACATACATATATGTAGCCAGAAGCACTAGGTGAAGCATATGGTGAGCCCTTCTCAATGCTTAAACAATGCCCAGAAACCCCAAATAAATACATTAGATTGTAAATAAAAGTTGAAAATAATGACAATTTGTTCAATGTACAAACAATTGTTAAATGATATTCTTTTTTCTTCTAATGCTAATAAGTAAAAAATTTCTAAGTAAAAAATCTTATTACTTTCTAAGAACCCCGTCTTTGTCTAGGCCTAGCATTCAGCAGACACTAGCAAAGTGCACCAGGGTTGCCTGGGCATGTTTTCAATACACGGATGTGTAGACAAGCCATATTTCCTAGTAATCTCAATAGGCCTGTCTGATCAGACCGGATGGTGATTTGCTTAAATGAACATCTTAGGACCATGGCAAAGCTGTACTTCTGATGCAAATCTAAATTGATCTTTTATACTTATTGCCAAGCATAAGCTCAGTATCATATCATATCAATAATACAGCTGTGACAATGCATCTTCCAATAAGGTCGGAAAACGAAATTCCTACCTTCTTTCCTTAAAAAAACAAGCAAAATGGATTTCTATCATTTAGAGTTTGGTCTAGTTAATATGGATTTGCATGGTAAGCCATATAAGAAAAGCCTAACTGACTTTAAGGAAAACATAGAAAATAAAGCTCTTTAAAGAAAATCAACTCCACGTAACAAAATGAAGAAAAGTCACCTGCAGCACAAAGTTTGCAAGTGCCCCCAACTTATCCAGTGCTGTAGCCATTTGTCCCATATAGTCTGCAACATTTGATGCACCTAGAGGAGTAGATACCAATGTCTCAGCCAGAGTTTGCTGCAGTTTTTCCATTCCCTGAGATAGAGCATCTTCAGCCTGCTGAGATGATTGCTGCAAATTATAGACAGCCATTACTTGTTGCTCTGTGAGAGGCTCAAGTTGTGGAGTAAGAATCTGCAGATAAGAAAAAGAGGACAGCAGATCCATAAGAATCTGAAGATTAAAAACTACTGTACCAAAAGATGCACAATAAGAAATTTAAAATCAGAGGTACTTAGATATGTGTTGGAGCCAGATATAATAACTCTACCCTGGTTTATGCCCAATCTTTACATTCACATGTGAAAACATCAAACTACTAAATAGTTAATCCTACGTCACATGGATACTCCATTTCAACTCCTGTTCCCTACCCCCCTTATATGTTAGTCATATTGGAAATTTCATAAAAATAGCTGTAGTGTATCCCTATATCCACATCCGTATCCATGTGATGGACAAATACAAAAAACAAATTATGCATGTTGATGTCTAGGTCAACTAATCAGGAAACATAACAGACAAGAAAATAAAAACTCCCCAAGTCAACCTTGTCATTAATATCACATAGCTTTACTTTGTATCCTGGATTTTCATTTCGCACTTTAAAAACAGTTCCTTGTATGTGTTTAGGTTATAAATACCTGTACACAGTGTGCCTATGAAATGGGGTTGTCCAAGATTTCTAATCATTATAACATCGTTAAGTTTTCAGCTATACCTGAAATAGCAAGACACCGACTATCCGCCTTACTGAAGTAGCATGATATGATGAAGATTTCACCCATAAAATGATGGTCACAAACCAATTAGTGTATACTCATATATAATGATGAGCAAGGTGCACACAAGCAGCATGATCACAAATGAATAAACAGAGAGGCAAAATGCCCAAAAAGAGGTTGGAGATGAACTAAAGGTACACAATGCAAGATGCCATGACAACTAAAAACATCCAAAAGACAGTATGATTGCTCATGCAGACAAATAAAAGAATATTAATTGTCAAATTTATATCAGCTTTCGAGTTTATGTTTTTTGCTGATGAATTATTCTGATTTTTCTAACTAGGGACAAACTTGCAATTTCAACCTGGGAATACCAGATACTGATAAAACCACCCTTAAATAAGGACCAAGTTTCACTACTATCATAATCAGTTTAAGGTGTACAACAAGACGGAGATGAAAATAGACCTAGCAAAAAGGAGAAGGATTGTTGGCATGGACAAAAAGATCCTGAGAAAAAGGGGAGTGATAGCTGGACTGATTAAATCACACTATCCTAAACAAGGGGCCTTGGGTTCAAATCCCATCAGGGGCTATCCTGCAGGTTGACTATTAAAACAAAAGGTGATAGACAAAGGTTTCAAAGAATTCTAGGAACAAACTTGATCATGGCAAAAGTACCGAATATAGTCTTGAATCAGTAAAATAGAGAAGTTAGGAGGATCATTAAGCACAAAAGTATCAGTAGTAAACCAGCATAAAGATTCAATAGGGAAAATGCATTAAATGATCATTAAACATGTCGAGTTTCCATCTTCAATAGCAAGATAGCCCTCAACCTATGTCACAGAGATTCGGCCAACCAAGTGCCGCACCCCCGTCGACGTGACGTGACACGGGTGCGGCACCCGGTGCGGTCAACCCGACCCTAGGTGCGGTCAATGCACCCAGGGTCATAAATGTCTAAATTTTAAACTTTTAAAAAAAAATAAGAGTCCGATGAAATGGGCTGAGAGGAGGATTAGGGCAAAAAAAAATTGCCCTCTCCTCCCATCCCCGACGCTACGACCCATCTCCCGACCCCGATGCCGGCGACGACTACGAGCTACCACCATCCGACGATGCCTCCTCTCCATCTCCAACCCAGGTACGCATTCTCTCTCTCTCATTCTCTCCTTCAATATCTCTCTCAATCTCTCCCTCTCTCTCTCCCCTAGTCTCTCAATCTGATGTAGAGCAGGACCAGGTCTGGTCTACACAGAGTGACCCAGGCGTGTCCAAGGATCTCGACACCAATGGGATGGACGATCGGACCCAGATAATGGATCCAATTGCGAGTCTGGTGCCCCGATGCAAGGACGTAGTGCCCCTACGCACTTACTCAAGGCGAGCAAAGGCTGCAACAACACCGCACATTGACAACGCCTCGATCCATCAACAGCGACGAGTTGCCTCGGGTTCAAGGACTGGACCCGAGACCCAGATCCAGTCACGCCCTATTAATACCTTGTTTTAGGGTTGCGTGGGAGAGAGAAGATTGATTTTTTTTTCTTATTCTGAGTTTTTCTTTGACGCATAGTCGGCAACAGTCTCTCTTTAGCCCTTTGTTTACTGTTTTCGTTTCCTACTTGTTATTTCATTTCACTGTTCGATTGAACTGTTATTGAAAATAAAGCAGCCACCGTTCATTCTACAATGATCTTCATTAGTATTCTAAGCATATCGCATGACTGGAGCAGTCATGATTCTCATTTCTTCAGCACCGAAGTGCCTCGTTACCAATGATCTCTGTTGCGTCACGTGTATCACGATCCTCCACGCTGCATCAAAGTGGTATCAGAGCACTAGCCTTCCTCCGTCGTCAACGGCATGGCGCAAGAAGCGAGGAACGATCCTACAAGAGGAAACGAGCGGGAGGAAACCGGCAACGAAGAACCGATGATGCGAATGATAGATATGATGACCAAGATCCAAGAAAATCTGCTACACGTAAGCAAAGACGTAACCAGCATGTCGAAATGCATGGATGGGATCGAGGAGCAGATTGGCATTCTTGAATCGCCGGTAGAAGCACACACGATGCAAGTGAACCAGTTAGGCGAGGGTGCAATCAATCCTGTAGATGCCGCATCCATCGATCCAGACCAACTAAACCCTCAACGTGTTGCACGACGTGAGGGCATCGAGGTGACCTTGCACAGGAATGCAGGTCGCATCCATTCTTTGCAACCAGTACCTTTTTCGAACACCGTCATGGGTGTCGTTGTAGATCCAGCTAGTGGCATCATTCAGCCGACCCAAATGGTTGTTGACGGTCCCTCCAACACTGGCCTGCATGCACAGGGAACAGCGATCACGGGTCCGCAGGCCAGGCACGGTCTGTCGGGCCCGAGCATGGCCCTTGGTCAGGCTGCTGGCACAGCAACGTCAGCCCGAGCAGGGGCTGATCAGACTCACTTTCCCGAGCCTGCACGTGGGGGCGCTGCAGCAGCCCACCAGCATGCAGGGGGTAATGGGTCCGTGTGGATGGGTCCGAACCCGATAGGGTCCGAACCCGATAGGGTCTGGACCGGACTTTGTGACAACGGGACCCCGACCCGGGTCTCGGGGACCATCCTTTGGGTCCCAAGGAGCGGGTCCGAGTCTTGAAGCCCCCTACCCAACCTACCCAGTTGGGTTCGGTTCGCGGTTCACCCCGAATCATATCCAACCCACTACTTTTGAACCCCAAAATAGAACCAAGACCGACCTAAACTCATAGCGGACCCGGCCGAAGCTCCAGCTTGAATTTGAGCCGGGTCAAAACCAGACCCATCTTGTTACGGATCAAGGATCGAGTTCAAACCATGCCTTCTCACACCACAACTCGATCCATGATCCCACCTACCCCATTCTGGGTCCAACGAATAGTTTAAGACTTGACCCGATCCAAATCCAATCAGGTGAATCATCCCAATACTACACCAATCAAACCCAATACTCATACCAGACCCAATCCGTTAACCCGCCCCCGATCCAGAACCCAGTGCCATACCCAACACATTACCCCTATCCTAACCCGACCCATAACCCAAACCCACATTATCCATTTCCCACCAACCCATAACCCGAGCAACCCTTCCACCTTTAGTAGGGCATCAAGTCATACCGGTGCCACAACGCCGACCACAGATGGTTCCCACCCACGAGCGAGCCAGACCGGGGTAGTTTCCAGCAGCCGCCATACAGATTCAGTAGGTACAAGCGCGACCTAAGCGCCGACCACACATCGTTGGAGTTCGTCAGCACCAGCATCAAGGCGAGCAGTACCGCGAAGACGATGATGAAGCAGTGTTGGATGACGACGCTTTCTGGAACGAGTATCCTATAGGAATGATGAAAACTCATCAGCAGAGAGCACCAGAGCACCCCTCCACCTACAGGGTGAAGCTAGACCTTCTGGAGTTCGCAAAACGATTCGATGCGGAGCAATTCTTTGACTGGGCCTATGTCGTACAGTTTTTCTTTGACTACCATGTTGTAGCTGAGCACCGTCGTGTCTCTCTAGCGTCCACTCGGTTGAGAGGCCTAGCGCAGACATGGTGGGTCGAACTGCAAAGGTCGAGGGAGCGGCAGGGACTAGAGCGCATACAAACATGTGAGGAGATGCAGATATTGATGCAGTCAAAGTTCGTGCCTTCAGACCACGTTGAGCGAGCCTACAAGGAGTACCTGACCCTGCATCAAGGCACTCGTACTGTGGCAGAGTACACTGCTGAGTTCCATCATCTATCCCTGCAAGTGCAGATCGAGGAGACCGCCCGCCAGCAGGTCACAAGGTATATTTCTGGTCTCCGTCCTGCTATTTCTGATGATTTCAATTGTCACAGTCGAGTCATTGGATCAGGCAAGCAGTTATGTCATGAATGTGGAGGAAAATTTGAAAATGAGGCAGGAATATAGGACCTCCCGTAGTGACCCATCCAGTTGACCCAAGTCGAGTTTCCCAACCAGGGGAGCGAGCTCCCCTAGGAAGGAAGACTCAAAGTCCACCCCTAGAGTAGATCCTAACAAACCCGACTAGTCCGAACCCGCATACCATATCAGATCCAAGGCCAAGCCTAGTGAGTCTACCATTCGTTGTTTTAGGTATCAAGAGTTAGGTCATGTCGCATCCAAGTGCCCCACCATGAGCAAGAACACCCATTTCGTCGAGGGGTATTGTTGAGTCAGCGTCTGATAGTGAGAGTGAGGGTGAGTCGTTGGTTGAAGGAGATGACGAGAGGGAAGTCGTAGAGTTTGACGGCAACGTCAAAAATTTATTGTTTATCCGTCATGTTTTGACCGCACCCTGAGAGTCGACCCCTACAAAATGGTTGCTGAATAACATTTTTAGAAGTCGGTGCAACTGTGAGGGGCATGCATGTGATGTTATAATTGATACTGGGGCGTGTGAGAATATGGTGTCCAAGAGTGTTGTGTCCACCTTGAACCTGAAAACGGATAAATTGTCCCAACTATACAAGATGACATGGTTCAAAAGAGGAAACGAGGTTCCTATAACCTAGCGTTATTTAGTTTGGTTCTCCATGGGGGAGCATTACCACGATGAGGTATGGTGTGATGTAGCCCCTATGAGTGCATGTCACATTCTTTTAGAACGTCCCTGGCAGTTTGATCGCAAGACCATTCACGATGGTCGTAGGAACACGTAATCCTTTATTTTTAAGGGTCATAAAATAGTCCTTCTCCCTATCAAAGAGACCGATTTTCCCACTGTGGATAAGCCTGAGCGAGTTCCCCAGCTCGCGGGCCTATCTTACCGGTCTTTCTTGAGCCATTGTCGAGAGGATGGTCATTGTTATGTCTTGGTGGCTAAGCCGTCGATGAGTACGTTATTGCCCGTTCCCGCGGACATCGCACTCTTTGTTGAGAAATTTCGCGACATTATGCCAGACAACCTTCCTGATGGTCTACCTTCGATGAGGGTGGTGCAGCATGCCATTGATTTTGTTCTGGGGTCGAGTCTACCTAACCTCCCCGCGTATCACATGAACCCCTCCGAGCATACCGAGTTGTTGAGGCAGGTTCAAGAGTTACTGCAAAAGAGTTTTATTCGTGAAAGTGTGAGCCCTTGCCCAATACCCGCCCTGCTCACTCTTAAGAAAGATGAGTCTATGCGCATGTGTGTCAACAGTAGAGCGATCAATCGCATCACTGTCAAATACCGTTTTCCCATTCCTCGGTTGGATGATATGTTGGTCGGTGCCTCTATTTTCTCCAAAATTGATTTAAAAAGTGGGTACCACCAAATCCGTATCCGAGAGGAGGATGAGTGGAAGACAGCATTCAAGACACGTGATGGATTGTACAAGTGGTTAGTCATGTCATTTGGGTTATCAAATACCCCGAGTACTTTCATGAACATGATGACCCAAGTATTGCGCCCTTGTATAGGGAAGTTTGTCGTATATTTTGATGACATTTTGATTTATAGCACATTTTTGTCTGATCATTTGAGTCATTTGTGTCAGGTCTTAGAGATTTTAAGGAGGGAGAAGTTGTATGTCAATGCCAAAAAGTGTGAGTTTATGACGTCAAGTGTGGTCTTTTTAGGTTTTATCGTGTCGTCTGATGGAGTGAAGGCAGATCCCGCCAAAGTTCGTGCGATTGTAGAATGGCCTACCCCAAAGGACTATAGGAGAAATCCGTAGTTTCCACAGGTTAGCCACTTTCTACCGCCGTTTTGTGAGAAACTTTAGCACCCTTATGGCCCCTATCACGGAATGCCTAAATAGTACTAGTTTCCATTGGACGTCTACTGCGGGAAAAGCATTCACACTCATCAAAGAGAAAATGACTAGTAGTGCCCCTGTCCTAGCCCTTCTTAATTTTAACGCAGTCTTTGAGGTTGAGTGTGATGCCTCTAAAGTAGGGATTGGTGCCGTCTTGAGTCAGAACCGCAGACCCATTGCATTCTTTAGTGAAAAGCTGACTCAGTCAAGGTGTCAGTACTCCACTTATGATGTCGAGTTCTATGCCATTGTACAAGCCCTTCGTTATTGGAGGCATTATCTCATTTATAAGGAGTTCGTCTTGTACACGGATCATGAGGCATTAACGCATTTGAATAGTCAAAAGAAGTTGAGTGCTAGACATGCCAAGTGGGTCAGCTTCTTGCAAGAGTACACCTTCACTATTCGCCATCAATCAGGTACTCTGAACAAGGTATCTTATGCACTTAGCAAAAAGAATAGCCTTTTGATGACTATGTTTGTGGAGGTCATTGGGTTTGAGCAGTGCAAGGAGTTGTAACCGACGGACCCTGATTTTCAGCAAGTCTGGGAAGGGTGCCTCTCTTCTAATAGCACAGCCGACCCACGATTTAGTATACACAACGGTTACCTCTTTCGAGGTAATAAGTTATGTGTGTCAGCATTCTCTTTTAGGCTACAAATGATTTCAGAGTTACATGAAGGGGATTAGCTGAGCATTTTGGACATGATAAGACGTTCGCACTGTTAGATGAACGATACTTTTGGCCCAAAATGCGCAAAGATGTTGTCAAGTTTGTCCAAAGTTGTCGAGTGTGTCAAGTGTCCAAGGGTCGACGTCAGAATAGTGGTTTGTATACTCTATTGCTCATCCCTGAGCGGCCTTGGAAACATGCTTTCATGGATTTTATTGTGGGTCTTCCCAGAACTTCGCGTCGTTTTGATTCCATCCTAGTTGCGGTTGACCGATTTTCCAAGATGGCTATCTTTGTCCCGTGTAAGCGAACCACCGACGCCTCGTTAGTAGCCTCGTACTACTTCAAGGACGTGGCCCACTTTCATGGGTTGCCCCACACGATCACCTCAAATCGTGACACGCGCTTTATGAGCCATTTTTAGAAATCGTTATGGGCCTTATTGAAAACCAAGCTTCAGTTCAGCAGTGCATACCACCCACAAACCGATGGCCAAACCGAAATCGTGAACCGCACCCTAGGGAACTTGCTAAGGAGTTTAGTTGGGGAAAATGTCAAAACATGGGACCTAGTCTTGCCGCAAGCCGAGTTCGCATATAACAGTTTCATCAACCGGTCCACGGGCAAGTCTCCTTTTCACGTGGTTTATGGTCGGTCACCCACCCATGTAGTAGATCTAGCACCTGTGTCCAGTCTCCCAGACCCAGCCCCAGACGCGTTTGATGCCGTTGAATACATGTGTGATATACATAGACAAATTCGAGCCAAACTTGTTGAGAGTTACAAAGCTTACAAAGCTTTCGTAGACCAAGGTCGTTGAGATGTCCAGTTTCAAGTTGGTCAGTTAGTATGGGTTTACCTGCGTCCTGAACGTTTCCCAATGGGTACTTATAGTAAATTGAGTCATAAGAAATATGACTCATTCAAGATTCCTCTGGCGATTGGGTCTGAATGCCTACCTCCTTGAACTGCCCGAAGATTGGAACATTTCGCCTATCTTCAATGTGTTTGATCTATACGCTTACTGTGGTGACAAGAAGTCGTCAGAGCCAACTTCTTCCCAACCAGGGGAGAATGATGCAAAGCAAGACCGAGTCCAGTCTACACAGAGTGACCCGGGTGTGTCCAAGGATCTCGGCACTGTTCAAGAAGAGAAGAGATGCCCCAAACCCTAGGTAGAGAGAGAGAGAGAGAGAGGGAGAGAGAGAGAGAGAGAGAGAAAAGAGAGAGAGAGAGAGAGAGACAGCTGCAAGAATAGAACTCGTTAACTCAAGTGATTAGGGCTTCTCTCTATATTAAATAGAAATTACATCTAAGTCCTTATGAGGACAAAATTTCAGAAAACCTCTAATATAAAAGAACTTAAACAAAGAACCACCTATTCTCAACACTCCCCCTCAAACTGGAGCATAGATATCAATCATGCTCAACTTGTCACAACATTTTGAAAAATTTGGCCTAACAAGAGGCTTTGTAAACATATCTGCAACTTGGTCTTCCGACTTTAGGTATTTGGTAGTGATATGACCAGCTTGAATCATATCTCTTACATAGTGGCAATCAACCTCAATGTGCTTTGTTCTCTCATGAAAGACAGGATTGTTTGTTATATATGTTGCCGCTTTGTTATCGCACATCATGGTCATTGGAGAGGGAACCTTCACCTGGAGATCATGAAGAACAGTGCAAACCCACATCAATTCAGCAGCTGTTTGGGCCATAGCCCGATATTCTGATTCTGCACTCGACCTGGAAACCACATTTTGTTTTTTACTTCTCCATGAAATCAAGTTGTCTCCCAAAAACACACAGAATCTTGTAGTAGATTTTCTATCTACTACAGATCCAGCATAGTCAGCATCAGAATAGGCTACTATCTCCAGAGTTCCACCTTTCCTGAACAATAACCCTTTTCCAGGAGATGATTTTAGATGTCTAAGAATCATTATGGCTGCATTCCAGTGTATCTCAGTTGGTTTGTCCATAAACTGGCTAACTTTGCTTACTGCTAAAGCAATATCCGGCCTGGTCACAGTTACATATAATAACTTCCCTACTAGGGAGCGATAGCTTTTGCTATCAACTGGTTTTGACCCTTCTTCAAACAACTGAATTTTATGGTCCATGGGAATATTTGCTGGTTTAGCTCCCAACATGCTTGTTTCCTTTAATAAGTCAAGAACATACTTCCGTTGAGACAAAACCATCCCTTCACGGCTCCTAGCAACTTCTATACCCAGAAAATACCTGAGTGAACCAAGGTCTTTTGTAACAAAGTGTTTTTGAAGATGAGCCTTTGTGGCTTCAATAGCTTTCACATCATCTCCTGTAAGAATGATGTCATCCACATATACCACCATAACAACTACGTCAGAGCTAGTTTTCTTTATAAAAAGAGTATGATCTGCTGCTGATCTATTAAAGCCAAAGCTTGACATTACTTCAAACAACTTTTGAAACCATGCACGAGGACTTTGTTTCAAGCCATAAATCGCCTTTCTCAATCTCCACACCTTCTGACACTCCCCCTCAACCTCGAAGCCTGGAGGTTGTTGCATGTAAACGGTCTCAGATAGATCCCCATATAGAAATGCATTTTTCACATCTAATTGGCACAAGCTCCAACCATGTTGAACAGCTACTGAGAGAACAAGACGGATGGTACCCATCCGTGCAACAGGAGAAAAAGTTTCAAAGAAGTCAATTTCATATGTCTGAGTATATCCTTTGGCGACTAATCTGGCCTTGTACCTTTCAATAGAACCATCAGATTTGTACTTTATTGTATATACTCATTTACATCCAACAATGTCAGCATCTGCTGGGGAATCAACTAGATCCCAGGTATGCTGAGACACTAAAGTTGTCATTTCTTCTTGCATAGCCAGCTTCCAGCGATTATCAAGAGTTGCCTGAAAAAACACGTGAATTTCCACACAAATGTCTGGATGCACCAGAGTCAATAACCCACTTACTATCGGATAAAGATGATTTCCGATTGAATAGGCAACACCAGCGACAGGAGGGGTGGAACTCAAAGGTCGAAGAGCGATCAACTCATCATATTCCGCACGACTAAGGGTGATACTACTTTCATTTGCAGTGATATTCTCTTGTACATTTGTTGCCTCGATAGTAGTAACATTTGCTTTAGGAGTATATGACTTTGATGAAGAAGCGGTTGGCCGACCATGCTTATCCCAGCAACGATCTTCTAAATGTCCAGATTTTCCACAGAATGTACATTGAAGCTTTCCTCTGCCTCCCATACCACGTCCATGTCCTCGTCCTCTGATATTCTGAATATTTTCACGCCCATAACTAGATGGGACAACAAGAGCAGATGACTGAGTCACAGGCTGAGATTGTGGTAGAGAGATCGCAAGTCTACTCAGACGATTGTAAGCATCAACAAGAGTGGGAACATCTGATCCAATCAACATTTGAACTTTTGCAACAGAAAAATCTGAAGAAAGACCTGTAAGAAAACGAGCAACCATGGTTTGTTCTTGATGATCCTTTTGCTTCGAGCAACAAAGAGGCCTGTGAGCATTAAGTCTTTCAAACGCAGCTTTTACAGAGGCATAGTATTGGGCCAAGGTCTGATCTCCCTGTTGCAAGTTATATATTTCATGTTCGACTTGCAGGATACGACTTACATTCGTTTCTTGTGAGTATGTATCACGAAGATTGTCCCACATCAGTTTGGTTGTATTATAGTAAATCAATTCATCTGCAATATGGGGTTCGACACTATTCATGATCCATGACATAACTATGTCATTATCTTCATCCCAAGTAACATATTTTCCCAATTTCTCAGTGGGTTCGCCTTCCAACAGAATATGTTTGCGACGATGTCCAGATACCGACATCATAAAAGTTCTGGACCACCTGGCATAGTTGGTTTCATTCAACCTTACGGAAGAACCATACGAGAAGGGGTTGGCAAAAGCTTTATACTCCCCAATATGTTCCAATTTGGAATCACATTTTGAAGTTTCAGCCATACTAAAAATAAATATTTCTGTTTCAGCAGAGATAAAAAATTTGGACAAATTTCAAGCAACCCAGCAGTTGTTCACAAAAAGAAACCATGACAGTAAGGAACAGCAGGCCACAAAAAAAAATATTTTCCCAACACCGCAGGAATCAATCCTGCAATTTCCACGACAGTAGTAGACAGCAGCCCACACACATGAATCTTGAACAGCAGCCCACACACATGACAATCACGCATCAGCCAAAACCAATGACCAACATCTATGCTCAACACAGACTCCCTCGACAACAAAAAAAACTTTCACATAAACATGATAATTTTCAACACAGCAGAGAAAACAAGCTTGTTGTTTTCACTACAGAACTTCTGATGTTGAAACTAATCACGACAACATGAAAAAAAACCAATAACGACAGCATGAAGAATCACGACAGATACTGAAATCACGACAGATGTTGAAGTCACGACCACAGTTGCAATCATGACAGAAAAAAATAACGACAGCATGAAGAATCACGGCAGATGCTGAAATCACGACAGAGGCTGAAATCATATTGACAGATGCTGTAAATCACGACAGCCACAAACAGGAAGTTCATTTCTTCAAAGGACAAAAGCAATCACGACAGGGACACGATAAACACATCATGGCAGCATATCTCGATCACACATAGCCATACGAAGTTAGGATCTGTTATCAGCTGCCACACCCAGAAGTCACGACATGTGAAACTCAAGAGAAAAGGGTTACAACTGCCATACCTAAGGGCTCACTCCCACGATGCTCTTTAGGTCTGATAACAGGTCTAGGCTAGATCTGTCATCAGATCTCAAAAAAAATTAATCCACACCTGGTTCGAGTACTTGATGTTTGGTGTAGATCACGCTCTTGAGATCGTTGCAGATCGATCACGCTCCTGGGATCGCTGGCTCTGATACCATGTTCAAGAAGAGAAGAGATGCCCCGAACCCTAGGTAGAGAGAGAGAGAGAGGGAGAGAGAGAGAGAGAGAGAGACGGCTGCAAGAATAGAACTCGTTAACTCAAGTGATTAGGGCTTCTCTCTATATTAAATAGAGAGAGGCAAAAAGAGAAATTACATCTAAGTCCTTATGAGGACAAAATTTCAGAAAACCTCTAATATAAAAGAACTTAAACAAAGAACCACCTATTCTCAGCAGGCACCAATGGGATGGACGATCAGAACTAGATAATGGATCCGATCGTGAGTCTGGTGCCCCGATGCAAGGACATGGTGCTCCTGCGCACTTACTCAAGGCGAGCAAAGGCTGGAAGCAGCACCGCACATTGACAGTGCCCCGATCCATCAGCAGCGACGAGTTGCCTCGGATTCAAGGACTGGACCCGAGACCCAGATCCAGTCACGCCCTATTAATACCTTGTTTTAGGGTTGCGTGGGGGAGAGAAGATTGATTTTTTTTTCTTATTCTGAGTTTTCCTTTGACGCACAGTCGGCAGCAGCCTCTCTTTATCCCTTTGTTTACTGTTTTCGTTTCCTACTTGTTATTTCATTTCACTGTTCGATTGAATTGTTATTGAAAATAAAGCAACCACCGTTCATTCTACGATGATATTCATTAGTATTTTCAGCATATCGCATGACTGGAGCAGTCGTGATTCTCATTTCTTCAGCACCGAAGTGCCTTGTTACCAGCGATCTTCGTTGTGTCACGTGTAACATGATCCTCCACGCTGCATCACAATCTCTCTTCTGAGAACACTAAAAACCCAACCTTAATCATAACTCAAGACTTTGAACCGTTTATAGGTTTAAGAACCATAATCACAAATCTCATTTTCTTGTGATGTTTTCAAAAATCTGTTTTCTTGGATAAATATCGGAAAAGTTATGGTATTTAAAAATTTTTGGGTTTTCCCAAAAAAGTGAAGGAAATGTTTTGGCATGTATATATATATATATATATATATATATATATATATATATATATATATATATATATATACACACATGCTGGTTCTGCCCACTTTCTTGTTCTGTCCCATTCTGTTGAGCTCAAAAATCACAGTTTTTTGGTGTTTTTTCTTACATTCAATACCATAGATGTGATATATAGGTTTTGCTTAGTAGGAACCAGCTTTTGGATCACCGGAATCTGACCTGTATACAGGTTTTTCTGGTGATTCAAAATCAATGGCTATGAAGGTATCAGTTTTTTCTTGCTCATAAAAACATATTTTTTCATCAAAAAATCATGATCCAAGAGTCGATTCTCACTAAATTGAGCATGCTAAACACATCTAACGGTTCAGATCTATCATAAGACACTTCAAAACTATGGGGAAAAACAAGAAATGAGGTCTAATATGTTCAGTTCTCTCTCTCTCTCTCTCTCTCTCTCTCTCTCTCTCTCTCTCTCTCTATATATATATATATATATATATATATATATATATATATATTTTCGGATTCCTTTAAAACACTTATTTACATGTGTTTAATGCTTAATCCAAACCTGTAGATATGTTTATAATTGCTTACTCACTAAGCAACATGCTTTAGACTGAATTAATTTAACAAGAAATAGACAGTATTTTAAAAATAATAAATAGTGTTTTTTGTTATAATATTGTCATTTGAAAATATCACTAATTTATCTCAATATTTTCAAAATGTGGGTGATCAGTGATCACACACCAGTTAAAAAAGAAAGCATAGTTGTTGGTGCTTTTCCTAAATCCGAACATGCATGTAGATGCGTTTATCATGGGTTGTTACTAGAAAATATGCTGTGATATCGAATTAATTCAACCAAAACATTTGATTTTTTATCACAAAGTTTTGCTGCAATATAGACTGTTAATTTTAATTGGATCTCTTTAGAAACCCATTTAAACATAAAAGATACCTAATTTAATGCATGCTTTCCACTAAATAGACTATGAAGAATACATTTGCAGTTCAAGTTAAGTGAAAAAAAAGCCTGCACTTATATATATGATAATGTTTTTTATTTCATTAGTGTTACTGTTTTTAACTGTTAAAACTTAAAAATTATATATATAATATATAATTTTATATATATACCCTCCCGCACCCCCGCACCTAAGTTTTTTTAAAGCGCCGCATCGCCGCACCCGCACCCATGTGACATAGCCCTCAATCCCAGCAGTTGCATATTTGGTTGTGAAAATTCATCCACACACACAAGCTTTTTTATGAACTACCTAGCTACCTAATACCTATTAAAAAGGCTCAATTATAAGGAAAGACACAGAAGAACACAGTTGGATATTTGGTTATGAACATCTATCAACTCAAACAAGCTTTTTATGAACTATCTAGACAGCAAACACCTATGAAAAGGAGAGAACAAAGAAGGACCATCAAGACCAGGTTGACCTGTATCCAGTAAATATTATGTATTACTTATGAAAAAATATGACAATATGGTAAAATTAAAAATCAGAAGCATATTATAATCCGGATCAACAAATTCTTAGATATTAGGCATATAAAATCTTTCATAATCAATACTGGGGGCATACAAGTTGCAAGTAATACATAAAGCATTAACAAAATGCTATATTGGAAGTGATATAATTATAAGGTTCAAAAACTTTACTAACTAAGCTAAAGCTGAACATGAGCAATGAAACTGATGTATCAAAATAGCAAAACAAAAGACCTTAAGAAGTTCTGAAGGGCGAAATCCACCAATCCAAAGGAAGAAGCGCTCAGCAGCAGTCTTCCACATGCCCGATAATAGGTGAAAGGCATCATATTTTGCAGCTAATGATTTCATATGGAAAAGATCATCATAATGTGAAAGACCACTTTCGACAAGCATCCGAAGCTCTAGGTCAGTTACATGTGCCTGCAAAGCAGCTCTAAGTTCACAAGTTTGCCTATTTTGCTCTTCAACCCAGTGACTGTATTCCATCTCAAACATTGCAACACCTATAGTTTCCCATGTCATTGAGAATCAGAAACTAAAGAAGTGATTAAACGATATTAAAGTATCATGCATTAGAGTGTGTGTGCAGAGAGAGAGAGAGAGAGAGAGAGAGAGAGAGAGAGATCATATTGAATACATCTATAAAGTCAGTTTGAGTGGATACAACTTGCACCTACGATTTTCCAACTACATCGTACATACAGTACAATGGATTTATCTGTGAGTATGGCGTGCACTCCAATTTTCACCATATTTTTCATTTTTAAAATTCTAACAGTACATGTGTTCTACATGGTTGAATTAGTAGGGATTGACTTTTGGAAAATCAACAACCCACAATTTTTCAATTTCAAACGTTATAAGTTTGTGTTTTTTCATCAAAAAGGCATGAACCAAGGGTCATTTCCTAGCAAATGAACCATGTCGGATGCATCCATATGGTCAGATCACCAGAAAAAAACATGATTCAACAGCCGATTCCTAGCAAATGGATTATGCTGAACACATCTGTGGGGTCAGTTTTGACAAACATGGCTTAAAACATAAAAAATAAGAACTGTTCACACTGTATGGACAGTTTGGAGGAACCAATTTCCCTCCCTTTCTCTCTATATATATCTATATATATATACATATATATAGGGATTATTATGCTGTCCATCTCACTAAAATATTAGACTTCTTGATTTGTTTTTCCCTTCAGCTCTTCTTCCTCTCTTTTGATTCTTATTATTGCTACAGTTTTATGGAATGTATCACATCAGTGCTCTACACTTTTGGTTCATAATGACCCATATAACAAGAAAGAACTTTGCTGTAACTGTGTAATCCATCAAGCTTGAAAGACCATAGGCCATCTCCTATCCTAGGTTTGCATGTACCAAGAGGTCCAAGACTCAAAAATAGGAAAAAAATTTACATACTGGTGAATGTGAATGAAACTAAATAATGATATGAAGAGTGGAGCCAACACAATCTTAAGTAACATTCTGTTAAAATATATGTACATATATACATATATTATGTTATAAACTGTTTGTAATAAGTAATGCCCTTCATGGGCATTTTCATCTTTTTCCTTCATTGTAATAAGTACTGTCCACTAGAGACAGTTTTGTACTTTTTCTTAATTTTTATGTTTTTGTCTTTTTGTATCAAGCAAGGGGCTCTTTGGTCCTTTGAACGTCTATTTGGGAGCCCCCTTCTCTCTTGTATTCTATAAAAATGGGACTTCTTGTCCCTATTTATTAATGCTTCTCTTAAGCATTTAAGTGCAATAAAAGAAGTATTTTTTATGTTGATTGTGTTAATCCTCTTGACTCTTTGAAGTGTTGTATGCACTTTGTGCTTGTGTAGTACCTTAGTGCTTTGTGTAGTATCCCATATTGGGCTTGTAATAGTGCATGTGCACTTTGTTTTGTATTTCCGCATACTTCACTACACATTCAAGCCAATTTGAAATTAATCTGAAAAATCACAGTTCATGAAACACTTCATCTACTATCCTAATATTCTAGCTTTTAAATCTAACTCTAAACATCCTAAGACTAAACTACTTTCAAAATTTTGAAACGTAAATTTTCAATATTTAGTTTGCATATCACTCCATTATTTCTTCACAAGCTTGGGAGCTTTCGCTGATTTCAAAGGTTTTTTGGGTGTGGAGTGGTTGTGGTGATGGGTCATTTTCATCTAATACTTCATCCTTGAAATGTGGAGTAACCTCCAGCAGTGATTGTGCAGGCTGTGCCCTTCCTTTATCTATCTACTCCTCAACTAGCAATAATCTCAGAACAAGCACTATTTGAAATATAATGAGAGCAACATTGTTGTATACTGTTGCCTCACCTTGCAACATGGCATTTAAAATCATAGAGCCCACTATTAGGCATCATACTACAAGCCAGACACTTTGGTAACTTTCCAGAATCAATTAGTCCACTATTTCTATGTCGAGTCCTTTATGTTTCTTCAGTTTCTTCCTCCCTCTATTGATAAATCTAAATTAGAAACTCTAGAAAACAATGAATATTTACATAAGCATGGAAAAACAATGAGTAATTCAGATGAACATGCCAATTTACAATCACCACACATAGACGGGACAATATTGTTGTTTTTCTGTTTAAATGATATTTTAGTCAAAACAAACCCATGGCAATGGCCCCTAATGTCAGCTCGTTCAATGCCATAGACTCATTGCTGCTCCAAATCTTGTAGGTATAAGCAAAAGGGAAAGATTTTTTATCTCAAACTTGAGGACAGTGGACAGGAATGCTAGAGATCTCCTTCTCCAGATTCAATCATCAAAAATCCACGGTGCAAAATCTAACTCTGAAGTGCAACTAAAAAAACCCAAAATCTCCATTTTTGAAAACGCTATATCACACACCCAGAGCTCCCAAAATGACTTAGGGTATGTTTGAGGATGAGAAAATGACACCTTTAGGCAAAAAAATATAACCAAAATGGTCAAAACTCTTAAAAACTGCAAAAATACTACCAGAAAAGGTTAAGCTTCAGTAGTATCAGCAGAAGGGTGTATTATACAATATGGTACTGCACCATACAATACAATACCAATATACCCCTGAAACTAGTTTCAGAGATGTATCATGTTGCTTTCTGTTGATTGAATTTTAAAGGTCTGCTCATTAAATTGGCAAATATGAAGGACATAACTATCTCATTATACTAGGGAAGATACCCTTTCCATCAAGAACACCAAAAATAGAACTTATGGACATAGAACATCAAACAGAAAAACTAGCACAGCAGAAATAAGTTATCTGTCTTCCAAGGAGGATTGCAACCTTGTATGCAAAATCTATTTAAATACATATAGTTTCCAATAACATAAAAAATGTTATCCATGAATTGTGAAAATCAAATATTGAACCCCAAAAAACAAGGCAATACTTTAGCAGCCTTTTAACATACTACACTGACCAGACTAGGTATCACAGCTGCCAAAAAAAAATCAACTACTTAATACATAGATGAGACTGGTTCCAGGATATGGTCTTCATGGCTGCTCATTTGGTTTCATAGAGGGTAAAAAGAAAATAATCATGTTCAGATTCATTTTACTTCAACTTGAAATCATACAATTTGAAACATGTGTAGATAAGTTTCCCAGAAATTATTTTTATTTTCATTTATTTACTATCTTAGAAAAAATACTTTCCTCTTCTGGATAGGAAGCAACAAACCTGTACTGACAGCTCCATGGACTCCATGATTGGGATCTCCTGAATTTCCACCAACGTATGCACCCTGTATTAGGTACAACATCAACTAGGTTGACAAAATATTGAAAGGATAAAGAGAACAAGAACGGAGCCATGCACAGGACCCCACACACCTGTTGTCTTACTTGTTCAAGTCCTTGATCCAATTGTGTCAACTTCAAACGACTCGACTCTAGCAGCTGAACATATGCCTATTACAAGAGTATCAAATTAGACATAAATCATAATGATACCATTCTATCTTGCAGCAGTAACTTTTTACCAAGGTACTCTTATGTCACTTAACTTTTTCCGCAAACGGCTTTTTCGAGCAGCCTCTCGATTTTGTGCCAAACGCCTTAAAACCTGCAGATATGGACATGAGTATGAAATGAAATGGGGATCTTCGAAACACGAGCTTAGATTAACAAGAGCAAGTGTCAAGAATGACACTAAAGCATAACCCTTAAAAAGGGTATAACTGGAAACAAAATAAAAAATAAAAATGTATTCTTTATTGATATGAAAAACCAATTGCTTAAGAAGCATTGGAGTAAAATACAAGAGGGGCTGCACCCCTTTATATACACAGCTGAAAGAGGACTCAATAGAGCTGTTGGACACAGTCCAACAGCTCTATCAGTCCAACAACTCTATTGCTAGTCAAGTCTGGACAGGACTTGACTAGCAACAGTCATTCTAGTTCAAACTGAACTAGATGACATAAAGACAAAAAATAAAAATAAAGGAAAAAAATTACAGAAAAGAAAGAAATGAAAAATGTATTTATATATATATAATAATATAATATTATTATATATACATATATGTACAGTTTTACATTTTAACACTCCCCCTCAAACTTACGGTACAATGAGCGAAAGTTTGTCTAAGAGAAAGTGAAATCGGGGAGCAGCGAGAGGCTTTGTAAAAAAGTCTGCTAACTGATATTCTGAAGTGACATATGGCAGATCAATTATCCTGTGTAGATATTCCTCTCTGACGTAGTGACAATCCATTTCGATGTGTTTGGTGCGTTCGTGGAATGTTCTGTTACTGACAATGTAGATCGCACTTTTGTTGTCACAACACATTTGTGAAGCCTTTGTTGCTTCAACTCCCATGTCAGCAAGCAGTCGTCGGAGCCAAACTACTTCCATGGTCGTGGTTGCCATGGCTCTGTATTCAGCTTCGGTGGATGAGAGAGATACATTCTGCTGCTTTTTACACCTCCACGAGATTAATGATTCCCCTAAAAAGACACAAAAGCCAGTGGTTGAGTGTCTGTTATTGGGATCACCTCCCCAATCAGCATCAGTATATGCAATTAAATCAAGAGAAGAGGAGGAAGATAAGAAAAGTCCTCGTGAAAGAGAGGACTTGATGTATCTGATAATACGCATGGCTGCTCCCATATGAACAGAAGTAGGAGCATGTTGAAATTGACTTGCTGTATGAACAGCATGTGCTATATCTGGTCTAGTAATAGATAGATAGGAAAGTGCCCCGACAAGCTGTCTGTAAGGAGTAGGGTCTGCAAGAAGTTCTCCATCATCAATCTTCATTTTAACATTAACAACTTCTGGAGTGTCGACTTTCTTATCATCAATAATACCAGACCTGAAAACAATATCAAAAGCAAATTTAGTCTGAGATAATAAATATCCTCTAGGAGAATAAGCAACTTCAATGCCTAAAAAATATCTCAACAAGCTCAAATCAGTCATTTCAAAATGAGATTTAAGAAGTGTTTTGATTGTTTCAACTCCCTGTTTATCGCTTCCGGTGATGATCATATCATCCACATAGAGAAGAAGCACAATGATCCCTGCATCAGAATTCTTAATAAACAAAGCAGTGTCAGTTAAACAGAATTGAAAACCAATATCAATCATAACACGACTAAACCTATCATACCAAGCTTTTGGTGCTTGTTTAAGTCCATAAAGAGTTTTTTCTAAGCGAAGGACTTTACCCTTAGGAATACTTAGACCAGGAGAGGGTTCCATATATACTTCTTCAACTAGCTTTCCATTTAAAAAAGCATTTTTGACATCCATTTGAAAAATAGACCATTTTTTGATAGAAGCTAAGGCAATTAAGGTTCGGACAGTAGTCATACGAGCCACCGGAGCAAAGGTTTCTTCATAATCAATCCCATATTCTTGGGCATAACCTTTGGCTACTAAACGGGCTTTATATCTTTCAAGAGTACCATCACTCTTGGTTTTAATTTTATAAACCCATCGACATCCTATAGTTTTCTTCCCTGGAGGAAGATCTTGAATATTCCATGTAGAAGCCTTTTCAAGTGCATCTAATTCAGCTTTCATGGCTTCTATCCATTTGATATCATTTTTTGCTTGAAAATATGTGGATGGTTCTTCATATGAGTGAATTAATGCAATAACTGCCCTATATGTGGGTGAGAAAGACTCGTATGATACAAACTTTCCTGAAGGCCTCGAGATTCGGGTTGATTGTCTAGTTGGAATGTTAGAATATTTCTCAAGTGCACATGGAGGATTAGACTCTTGTCGCCTGGAATATTGAATACTAGTATCTCTATGAACTTCTTCATTTTCAACATTAAGATCAATAATTCTTTGATCATCATCAAAGTTACAGTCAAGGTCATATTCATCAGATGTTGATGTTAGATCTAACAAAAAGGAGTACTCAGTGACGTCTTTTAATTTTCTAAAATCAAAGAAGCTCTCCTTTTCAAGAAAGGAAACATTTCTAGACATATATAGTTTATTATTTTTGAAGTCAAAACATCTATAACCTTTCTGGTTTTCAGCATATCCTAAAAAGGCACAGGGAATCGCACGAGGGGAAAGTTTATCATTTTTGTCAGTAAATATGAAACATTTGCACCCAAATATTCTTAGTCTAGAGTAGTCTGGAGAAATGTTCATAAGTTTTTCAATGGGAGTGATATTTTGTAACGAAGAAGATGGCATCCTATTAATGAGATAGGTGGCAGTTAAGGCAGCTTCTGCCCAAAAGTCTTTCGGGACTTGATTTGCTATTAATAAAGTCCTAGTGGTTTCTATAATATGGCGATGTTTTCGTTCTGCCAGTCCATTTTGTTGAGGTGTATAAGGACAAGATCTTTGATGTGTGATGCCATGCAATTTAAGATAATTTTGAAAATCTGTGAATAAAAACTCTCCCCCTGAATCTGTGCGAAAAATAGTAATATCATTTTGAAACTTGTTTTTAACCATATTATGAAAAGTTTGAAAGTATGAAAATACTTCAGACTTATGTTTGAGAAAGTACATCCACGTATGTCGGGAGAAATCATCGACAAAAATAACATAGTAAACAAATCCTCCTTTAGAAATTACTGGTGCAGGACCCCAAACATCCGAGTGTATTAATTCAAGTGGTCTTGAAAAGAAAAAGGTTCTGTTCTGAAATGGTAATCTTTTCATTTTGCCGAGAATACAATCTTTACAATCAAATGATTCAGAGTTACAAAATTTCCCTAGATTTGGAAAATGTTGGATTTTGGCTATATGTGGGTGACCAAGTCTCTTATGCCACAGTTCCAACTCTATTTTTTGAATATTATAACAAAAAGCTTTCTTCGGCATTTCCAAAAAATCCATGTAATAGAGTCCTCCTTCTCTATGGCCTTCCCCAATCAGCTTGCCTGACTGGCGATCCTGTACCCAACAACCATGAGAAGAAAAAGAAATATTACACCCATAATCAGAAATTTGAGATACAGATAAAAGATTTAAATTTAATTTGGGAACATGTCTAATTTCTGGAATAAAAAAAAATTTTGTTTTATAAATTTTTTCAAAATTTCCTATTCCTTCTATTTCAAGAGAAGTCCCATCAGCAGTAAAGACCTTTGACACACTTGTTTTATTTTTAACACATTTGGATAGACTTTGATTATTTGGGGTCATATGAAAAGATGCACCAGAGTCAAGAAGCCAAGAAATTTTACCTAGATCAGAAAAAGATGAGGCTGCTACGCCGGTTGAAGCTTCAGATGAGGAAGAGGCACCTTTGATGAGAGGCTGAAAAATCTCCATTAGTTGGGCCAAGGAAACTGGTGCATCCTGATCTTCAGGCTCCGATCCAGCAATTGCAGCTCTTTTTTCTCTCAGCTCCTTAAGTTTGGGACATTGTGGCCTGTAGTGTCCCGGTTCATGACAGTGATGACAAATAACTTTCTTCTTATCATAGTCACCATTTTGTCGGTTAAAGTGAGGAGGCCTATATGATCGAACATGATTCCCTGGTCTAGACACGGCTAAAACGGAATCATCTTCAATTTTTAAAGAACCTTTCCGGAGACGATTTTCTTCCATTGTTAACTCTTCAATAGTTTCAACAATAGAAGGAATTTTTCCCCGGTGAAGTAGGGCCGATTTAGTGGTTTCAAATTCCAGCCTTAATCCAGTGATAAACTGGTAAAAATGTTCAGCATCGAGTTGTTTCTAACGAAGCTCGATGTCTTCGGCACAATGCCACTTTGGTTCTAAAAGGGAAAGTTCTTCCCAAAGTTCGAACAACCCATTGTAATATTCACGAATAGTTTTGTCTCCTTGTGTCATCATTCGAACTTTTTCTTGGAGGTTGCACACGTGTGCAATATCTTTAAGGGAATACATATTCTTAAGGTATTCCCATGCCTTATCGGCATGATCAAATTTGGCAAGACTTGAGCAGTTTTTAATGTCAACGCTATTGATAAGCCATGACATTATCTTCGCATGAGATATTCTTCATTCTTTCCATTTCTTCTCGTATGAGGCAATAGCCTTGATTTTCTCTTCTTCCGATAGAGGGACCTCTTTATCTCCCTCCTTTTTAGTAAGAGATAGCTTAGGTTCCGAATCGGAACCATCCACAATCCCCCATAAGCCTTTTCCCCATATATGGTGCTTCATGATTGAAGCCCATGTTACATAGTTCGTATCGCTTAGTTTCATAGGCATGATGGTGACTTTATCATTGTCATCCATCGATTACAATGAGAGAAAGAATAGGGATAAAAGAGAAACAAGAAGGAAAATGAGAAAGAAAGAAAAAAAAACAATACAACAAGATGTGAAATCTTCTCCAATGAAGTGATAAAACACTTCTCTTCAAGTGGCGAACACTTTTGCAAACAGGCACGAAAACCGAGGCAGCTTTTCCTCAAGATTTAGTACTTCCGCGGCTCTGATACCATGAAATGAAATGGGGATCTTCGAAACACGAGCTTAGATTAACAAGAGCAAGTGTCAAGAATGACACTAAAGCATAACCCTTAAAAAGGGTATAACTGGAAACAAAATAAAAAATAAAAATGTATTCTTTATTGATATGAAAAACCAATTGCTTAAGAAGCATTGGAGTAAAATACAAGAGGGGCTGCACCCCTTTATATACACAGCTGAAAGAGGACTCAATAGAGCTGTTGGGCACAGTCCAACAGCTCTATTTAGAGCTGTTGGAATGTGTCAGTCCAACAGCTCTATTGCTAGTCAAGTCTGGACAGGACTTGACTAGCAACAGTCATTCTAGTTCAAACTGAACTAGATGACATAAAGACAAAAAATAAAAATAAAGGAAAAAAATTACAGAAAAGAAAGAAATGAAAAATGTATTTATATATATATATAATAATATAATATTATTATATATACATATATGTACAGTTTTACATTTTAACAGAGTATGGCATGAACAACCAAAGTATTTTGCAAAACAAAACTTTGTTTATATTCCTAAATATCAAATTGGATCACAACTTCAATTCACATACAATGAAACGCCAAATTTGCTTGATTTGCAAGGAAAGCTACTGCAAATTGCAATGCAAAGGCCATGAAAATAAGAATAACATGCACAATGAATGCAGTGGATGGCATGTCAAAGCCTTCATGCCTAAATGAACAAATAAAGTGAAGAATCACTCATTCAAAATGTTACCAGCTAAACACAGTTCAAATTAATGACACTTGACAAGTGCATATGCAACCAAGAATTTAGCAATTTGCTTTGTTCCCTTGTCCACAAATCATTGGAATATGATGGACACTTACATTGAGGAGGCATCAGCAAGGGTACATTAGCAACTCTAGAAAACATATAATCTTTTTTACTTTGAAAAGATATTCATTCACTTGTTAAGAAAAAGAAACAGGAATTGACTCAAGAATCAAGATTTAGGATTTTTCTTTTTGGTTAAAAAAGTGACACCTTTTTGAAAAGTATCCACATTCTGAGAAATATTTACCATCCGCTTTATCCTTAGCAATGCATAACAATAAATGGACCATGGAAAGTCAACAAAAATCATGGACCAATCTAATAAAAGAATACACTACCCCTGAACATGCATTTGAAAACTGTTGAACTGGAAGTACAAAACTTGTTCAGCATTGCACATTTAGCTTCCACATTTGAAAAGCAAAGATTAGGGGTGCATAGCTACTCCCAATTTCTCTGAAAGCTTTAATGATTGATTGTAAAGTCAGAATCCTCCAGCATAAAGTAACATAAGAAAAGAAACATTAGCCAAGAATTTGACTACCCCAGAACCAAACTCATCATTGCAAATTATTCTAGCAGAAACTATAGAAACTGCTGTAGGCATATGATGCCTCATGGATCTCATTAAACAACTTCGATTACAAATCTTTGTAACAAAATATCATGAACCTGAGAAGTTTGACAGGAAATCTGATGCCAAGGGAAAAGCTTTGTCCTTTTTTGGTAAGAAAAAAGTAAAAAAGTTGATACAAACATATAGAAACATCTTTGCAACAAGTAAATATGATCAAATACAAACAGACAATGAGGGACACTGTCCTTTCAACAAAGGAATTTAGTAACTGATTATTCATCTCAAGTGCGTCCAACAAATAGAACAGAAAGATAAAAACTATTCACATCCAACAAGCACCAAATGGAAAATATATATATTATGTACAAACATTTAGATGAAAAGAAACTGACACGGTGTACAGATTCCAGGAAAGAAAAAAAAATGAAGAATTTAAAATGATGTTAAATGAACAACAAACACATCACCTTCTTTTAAAACGTGCTTTCCCGTGTATTGGACTGGAAACAATTCGCCCATATAAAACATAAATTTTCAATTTCGTATAACCACTCTAGTTCTGGAAGAACTATGGCTTACTTTACAGAAAACCTAAATAAAAAACAGAGAAGAAAGAAAAAGGCTGACAAAGAAAAGTGGCAACATAATCACAAGGTAATCAGGTACAAAGAATAGCACTCTCAAAACAATACAGTTTAGACAAATGAAAGTTGGATCAGGTGTGGAACAGTATCATGCTAAAACCAGGAAGAACAAGTCACCTTTTAAAGAAAAAAAGCTAATCAGTGTTTACATATGATGGGAGGAGGCCCATAAACAATTATTTTGGAAAAAAGGAACAAATCTTCAACAGGGATAAGTTTACCTTCTCTTTAGGTTTATTTTCCTCTTGATCAGAACCTTTTGAAGTTTCCAGTGTCCCATGTAGTGCATCTTCCCCCTAGAAAATCAACCACATAAATAACATTTAGTGCAGAAACAATGAAAACCAACATTAGTTAGCATAACCAAGGAAAATTGGATTTCTATTACATCCCAACTGATGTCCACCTTTGGATCTGGTTCTGTAATGATAGATGTGCTGGAATTAAGGCTGCTTTCAGCTTTAAATGATTCTCCCCATTGGTTGTGCCTCACTTCATATAAGCCCATCCTTCCTGAGGTGGCAAACTGTGCTATTGGAGAGTTCATGAAATTTGAAGCTGTTTTTCCCCCAGTTCAGTGGATAAAAACGAGTGAACTAATGAATAGCTGCAGTCCAGCACCTGCCACAAGAATTCTAATGAGGAAATGTACAAATGCAACCAATGAGAATATTAGGGACCATCCACAAATGACTCCCATAAGAAGGAAATAAATACAAGTTTAGCATTACCAGAAGTCATGGAAATAAGAAATCCTATTTATTTAAAAAAAAAAAAGAATAGATTGACCAAGGTTTGGAGTAACAGAAAGAGAAAACAAAGAATACATGCATCTGGCATACTGTTAAAATTTGTGGTACCTCATTCATTGATTTAGCATATTAACAATGACAAACTAATCTTCTTAAAACCCGCTGTCTCTTTTTAAGCCCAAAACCCTTTTTGGCTCATAAACCTACACATTTAGGTTAGAAACAGGCAGGTCCTTGACTTTTGTAGCCTCCCCTGGATGTCTAATAATCCGTGAACCTAAAATTGAAGGAATACAAGTCCGATGATTATACGTTCAGATTCCTATTAATATCATATTTTGGTAGGAAAAAGAGTGCCAAAAGATTTCCTTTCTGAGATTTAATCATGATATGATGGATAACAAATTTTGTGGAAAAAGAAACAAGTAGAACTGCAATTAAGAAGGGAACTTCTCTGCTTGACTGACCTTGAAGTATCTAAGCCTTTTGATCATCAATGTGCTCAAACTGCATAAGCTTCAAAAAACGGCCCCAAATTCAAAACCTGTCAAAAGAATACGCATTCAAACCAACAAACAGAAGAAAATTTCTAAAGCATGTAATCGCAGTATTTTATGCACATGAATATCAGAAAATCACAACAGTGAAAGAGATAATTGAGCAATATCCTTTTTTTCTCATTTTGAGAAAAACCATTACTCAATTGAAAAAGGTAATAAACACTAAATGATAGGAAGTCGAAGCGGATCCAAAGTTTAGTTTCACACTTGCTAGTCATCTTCTTCCCGAATTTCCTCCTACTCATCATTAGGATACTGATCAGATATCACCATAATTCCAACAATCAAAACGAACCAAGCTATTGAAGCCCAGCTAGTCATCCACGTACCAACCGTACAATTTAGCATAAAATTAGAAAACAGAACACCTACACGCAGATTGATGTACAAGCCAAACAAGAATGCAACGTCTACAAAGATACTTTCTCAATACTAGAAGCAAAACATCAAAACGAAACGCACAGAACATCTACACCACAAGCCGCTACAAATACTGGATTCCAGTAAGCAATCTACCGCGTCAAAATGAATCAATTCAGCAAGAACAGACAGCAACTCCAACGAGATGCAAACCTCAAAGTTTTTATCGGCCATCCACCAAAAAAAAACTGAAACTTCCAAAAGAAACTCGAAAGTGATTCCACTTGTACTCTGATTAAGATATATGAAGAAGCCAGTACACTCATGCAAGCTGGATTAAACAAAATTAGGTTTTCCAAGAAAACGATAGTTAAACACGGTATTCCAGGAGCAATACCCCCAAGAATCAACAAAAAAGAGCAATTTTCTCCCGATTTTTTTGCTTTTTTCAAATAAAACATCCACAAACCCCCCACAAGATCACTGATCTTTCTATAGATAATAAAACTACAAAGAAATCGTGCCCACAGAAATTGGAGTCCTCACCACGGCATCAGTCCTCCCTGCTTCTTCTTCTTGAGACTTCTTTTTCCTTCACCTCTCTCCTTCTGTCCTCTTGCTGGAAGGTCGAGGCGGTGAGACGAGGGGAGAGGCTCCACTGAGGTAGACGACGTCACCACGAGTCCGGATCGGGTGCAATAACAGGGAACGAAATTTGTGCATTAAGCACCATCACCCTCCATCAAGCCTTGAGCCCACAACCGACAGCCCTGTCCCCCAAGAACGGAGGGTAGTCAGGTGCTTAATGCACATATATTTGTGCAATCATATTGGACTAGATCTTTTCGCACGTCACCACTAGTTGAGCAGCTCCGCTGCCAATTTCGTACAATGCTCAACGAACGCGAATCACGTGCAATCACATTGCACTAATGTGCCGCTTCACCCGATCCGCCCTCATCTTCTGTTGGGCCCCACAGCCGCACCCCAGAGATGGAGGGCGGTTTGGTGCAGCGGCACACTCAATGTATGCAATGCCATTGCACCTGAACAGCACTCTCCCCTTTTGCCCTGGTGCAGTCACATTGCACACCTGACTAGAGGTTGTCAACGGGTCGGGTTTGGTTAGAACCTAGGTGGAATCAGACCTGGACCTAGTTTTTGGATATGGTATCGGCCCATACTCGAGTTTAATCAGGTCCACTATAAAAAAAATCATACCCAGAACCGATAAGAACAACATGAACCAGACCAGGACCATACCTGCTAAAATCATTTTTTTAGCATTTTTACATCAAAATTTTTGGGTCTTAATCAGAACTCGAGACGTGTCGGGATTTGGTATAAAATTTCATAAACTATACCTAGGTCCATATATTAATTGGACCTTTGAGTCCGAACCCAAGTCTTAATCAAGTCTTATTATTTATCACCATACCTGAACCCTAAGGGTTTTGGTTTGGGTCATCCGAGTAAAGCCAACCCGTTGACACCCTTACACCCCCTCTCTATCTAACTGTTACAGCTGATGTGCTCACCCAAAATATGCTGGTGCACCTGACCACCCTCCATCTCATATGGAGGCCCGTCAGGATACCCTTTAGTGTGCAATGTGATTGCATCTGATCCGCACTTTGTGTTCTTATAATGTTCTTGGCTTGCATACCTTTTAAAAAGTCACCATGTTGAAGATGTCATCAGTTCCAAACCGAAACCCACGATTGCACGTTTCTTACCATAAGATCGAAGCTCAGTATATTCTTTAGTGAGCAACAAGGGTATCACGTTTTTACACCAATGAGCTCGCGAGTGAATTTCTTTTAACTTGCGAGTGAGCAACCCACGATTGCACGTTTCCTACCGTGGGTATTGTTTCAAATGATTTGGCGGCACTTTTCCTTCTTAGCATTCTTGTATCAACAAAACATTGAAGCCTTTCTCTCTCTCTCTCTCTCTCTCTCTCTATATATATATATATATATATATATATATATATATATATATATATATATATATAAAATCTAACATTAAATTAGTTGTCTTGTTATTAGTTGAATTTAATTTTATTAAAATAACTAAAATACTTTTAACAAATGGTATTTTTGGAAATTCATGGCTACTTTTTTGGGTATTACAAATCTTTTGCACCTGAAGGGAATTGAAAAGTGAAAACACCTTTTTCAAAAAGTGATTTTGTGAATCTATCATATTTACCTTTTTTACCTCAAAAAGTAAAAATGCCATTCTTTTTTAAGTATTTTAGTTATTTAACATGGTTGAATTCATCTGATGTTCGATTAACCATATGTATATAACTCATCCAATAAAATAAAAGGATGAAACGAGTAGCCGATTGAAAGGGCTTCCCCATATTTTTGGTGACCCCAAATTAAAAGGCCCTGCAATCATGTCTAATGATTTTTTTTTTCAATTTTCTCTTTCCTTGACAACATATGATGACAATGTGTAAAAGGAAAAAATGCGAGCATCTAGCTTCTCTAATGTCTACATTAAACAAGTATTATATGTTGTGAAAATGTACTGATAATTTATTGTGCATTGTTGCATTGATTGGGCAAAAGATTGAACCTCTAGTTTGTTCCAATATTTAATAAATTTGTGAAAGCAAAGGCCAATTTTGTTACACATATATAGTTACTAAAACCTTCATACCACATATACGACTTGTGTGATTAGTTGGTATTGAAGCCAAAAGAAATGGCCACTGGAAAACTTACTATTCAAAAACAAGAAAGGAAAAAGATTAAAGTGAACTATATGCGAGAGACTTGACACTTTGCCATGCAGACTACACGAGAAGATAATCTTATCTAATGACAGGTAATCCAATGCTTTAAAAAGTGGAAAATCAATCACACTTGTACATTTTTTTTCCTATTCAAGAAGATGGATTAATTAAACCCCTTGGAGTTCAAACCTTAGACCTGTAGACCAAAAAAGAGCAGCTTATATCCAATTATCATGGTCAGAAATTTTTCTAAGGAAAACTGCAAAAAGAAAATTGCAACTTTAAGTGTATGATATAATTAACAAGCAGGTAAAAAAAACAAATCATAAACACCCCATAAAAGTAAAAAAGGCAAGGAGAGAGATGATATACAAGTAGATAATGGACATGTAACTTTAAGTAAAGAACATAGCCATTCATACTTTTGATTAGTTTATTGCCAATAGTAGTTGTACTTGTGCCATCTTTCCAATGTATAGATAAGTTCTCCAACTCAAGTGACCAAAGCCTCTTATATATGTTGGTATACTTTCAGTTAGGAACTGGTACAACAAGAAAGGCCTAACTTTAAATTTACACATACATGCATATACATAGTGATGAAAACATGGTCAATGAAATATGCTAAATAAAAACATGCCAAATGGGTTTTTGGGTTTTTTGGGTTTCATTTTTAAAATTTGGCCATACAATTGTGATCTACGTGCTTAATTTTATAGTGATAAGCTCTTGGAGCGTTTAATTCTAACACATGTATAAGTTTTTATAAGGTTTAAAAAATAAAATGCCCAAAATCTTCATAAATGTTTATAGCTCCAAATATCCTTTTTCCTTCAAGAAAACATAATCTGTGTCAATTTCTAGTAAATCGATCATGCTAAACACATCTATCATCTATAGAGTCAGAATTGCAAAAAAAGCATCAAATGTTAGACTCATTTGCAATATCATGATGCAAATCAGATTATAAATCAACATGATATGCATGTTTAACAATAGATTCAAACTGTAATAAGGTTCAATCATGTCAAGTTCTATTTTATACCAAAATCCAGAAGTGAACAACAGATCAAACAGATGCGTAGAATAGAATAAGGACAATATGTTAATATTTTGTAATACGCTAAGACATATAAAAATACTTTCCTTAGAGAAGATTTGCCCCCACATACGATACCAAAAGGGTCCAGTATCCTTCCCCAAGGATACAATAACCTTGACAATCTAGATCGATGCACTCCGATGGTAGATCACCTTCCAAAACCAACCTCTGGGAACAAATGTTGTAGAACTCTCATTTCCAGAAAATGCCACACCCGAAAAGCAAGAGAGAGCAAGAGAAGAAAAAGAAGGATTATCGTAGGATAATTCTCCTTCCCCGTAACCGTAACCCTCTAACCACGTTTTATAATTCTTGAACGATTACTAAAAATGTGGAAGAGATTTGTTATCCGTTACGAATAGATGTGACTCTGCAACAGAACAATCTGTTATCCATTTTTCTTTTCCCTTTATTTAATCTAAATAAAACAATTAATGCGGAAAAAAAATTAGACTTAGATTAATGGATATGGCCCTAAAGGGCCAATTACCCAAACTTGAACCCAAACCCAGCTTGACGAGTGGGCGCGCGTGTGTGTGGTTACCATTTCATCCCCTTGTTCTTGGAACAAGTGATTAAATCACCATGTAGGATATAAACCCCACCACTATTTTGTGATTCATCAATATGGGACTATTCCACATCATCAAAGTCCAAATAAAGGTACTACATAAGAGGAGTGGTCCCCAAATTATTTTCTTCTTTGAATTATTTTTTCTCATCTCTTCTTACATCCAACATTCTTCCACAAATTCAAATAATGAAAACAGAAGGAAACAAAGATGCAAGATGGAGTAATCTGAAGCAAGACATATCATGCTTTCAATAATCGTACCAGTTTGAACCACTACCTTAGTTGGCTAACTTTACCTCCACAGGAACGAAATGAACTAAAGTCTTAAATGTGAACCTTTGGTGCAGGAGTATCCATTAGCAACAACATGATAAATGTTCTGGTTGTAATCTTTAGGGGTGGCACGTTAATGGTCATGCACCCGAATCTTGTTTCATGAGTGACTTCAGGAATAACCCAATTCCTTAAACTGCGGTCACACAGTCACACACACATAGGTGGGCTTCTTCAGAGATGCACTGTTAACATCTCGCCTAGAAGGCTTTGAACCCATTCAGAGTTTTCACTCTTCCTTTACTTGCAGCTGCAGCACCTTTCCAGAGTAATCATGAGAAAAAACATAGATACATAGTATCACATTAAGAATGTGCTATCTAGTTCACCCTACAACTTGTTATTACCTCATTGAACCTACTTTGTGGGATCTCCACTCCAATAGGTTGAGTTGCCACTTTAGATGAACTACTGATGGGTTTCAGTCTCATCCCCTCTCTGGATTTCAGGACTAATGAATTATCTAGTCCTTTTATTAATGGATCATCTATGTTCTCTTTGGATTCAACATAGTCCACAACAACCACTAACTGAGACATCAGTTTTCTTACAAATTTTATTCTGACTTGGATGTGTCTTCTCTATTTTTTATTATATTTTATATTTTTGATCTTTGTAATTGTAGTCATATTATCACAATGCACAAATATCGTATGAATTGGTTTGCTCATTAAAGAAAGTTTCTCTATAAGTTCCTTAATCATTCAGCTTTCATTCCTGTGATATCTAAAGCATAGAGCTCAGCCTCAAAAGTAGACCGTGACAAAATGGTTTGCTTTATTGACCTCCAGGCGACTACACTGCCACCAAAGTTAAATACATACCCTATTACGCTATAACTCCCAGAGTTCATGACTATTCAGCTCGCATCAGTATATCCTTCAAGTACGGCAGGAAATCTCTTGTAATGCAAACTCAAGAAAATAGTTTCTTTCAGTACCTAAGTACCATGTCCAATGCCTTCCAATGAGTGTGATTTGGATAACTTGTGTATCTACTTAATTTTGTCACAGATAACGTAATATCTGGTCTCGTGCAATTTGCAAGATACATTAAATTTCCAATAATCTGGGAATACCTTAATTGAAACACATGAACACCAGTCATATTCTTATAAAGAGGAGTAGAATTGTCATACGAAGTTGCTACAGATCTTCCTTTGTTATAGTCAAAATTTTCAAGTACTTTCTCAACATAATGAGATTGAGAAATAGTTATACCATCAGTTGAACGAGTCAGCTTTAGGCCTAAGATCACATTTGCAATACCCATATTCTTCATCTCAAATTTACTACTAAGAAACAATTTTATCTTATTCACAATTTTTATATTAGAACCAAACAATAGAATGTCATCTACATACAAGCATAAAATGATACATGTATCACTTTTAACTTTGCAATAAATACATTTATCAGATTCATTGACAACAAAGCTAAATAATAAAATAACCTTATCAAATTTTTCATGCCATTGTTTAGGGGGCTTGTTTTAGTCTATATAATGATTTAACAAGTCTACAAACTTTATTTTCATTACCAGAAGCCACAAAGCCCTCAGGTTGGTCAATATAGATCTCTTCTTTAAGATCGTTATGCAAAAAGGTAGTCTTTATGTCCATTTGATGAACCGAGAGATCATAAATAGAAGTCAGTACAATAAGCACCCTAATTGTGGTCATCCGTGTAACCGGAGAATAGGTGTCAAAATAATCTATTCATTCCTTTTGTTTGAATCCTTTGGCAACCAGTCTAGCCATATACTTATCAATGGATCCATCTTGTTTTAACTTATTCTTAAAGATCCATTTGCACCCAATAGTAGAGCTATCACGAGGGAGGTCAACCAGTTTCCAAGTGCCAGTAGAGACAATGGAGTCCATTTCACTCTTTATGGCTTCTTTCTAATGTCTTGCTTCAGGTGAAGCCATTGCATCTCGAAAAGTGGGAGGATCATCCTCGATAAGGTAAGTGATATAATCACTTCCCAAATCCTTGGTAATTCGTAGTCTTTTGTTCCTTCTTGGTACAACCACTTCCTCAGACTCATTTGGTCCAGAGTAGGAACAAGATGGCTCAACCCCCACATTTGTCATCCTTTCCACATGTTCGAGAATGAAACTAAAAGTTGAAGGTATATCTAAAGAAGAAAGATTCTGAGGTATACAAACTTTCATGGGAAATACATCCTCAAATAATATAGCTTCTCGAAGCTCAACAATAGAGTTTACATCCATGCCAGATATTTTAGACTTAATTACTAAGAACTTATAGGCATGGTGTTTTCTACATAACCTAAAAAGATAGCATCTACGATTTTAAGACTCGGTTTTTTCCTATTGTGCTCTAGGACAAGTACCTTTGCAAGGCACCCCCATACTTTGAGATATTTTAAGCTAGATTTCCTATTTCTCTAGAGTTCAAATGAGCTATTATCCTTATGCTTCTGGGGAACTCTATTCAGAATATGGCAAGTCGTATTCAGAGCATCCCCCCACATATAGGTAGGTAATCCAGAACTCTCAAGTAGAGCATTTAGCATGTCAGTTAGGGTTCTATTCTTTTTTTTTGCAATCCCATTAGATTGGGGAGAATAAGGAGCGGTAAACTCATAAACTATGCCAATAGATTGACAATATTCATCAAGTTTGTTAGATGTATATTCTCCTCCTCTATTAGACCTCAATCTTTTAAGTCTTCTACCAGTTTTTGTTTTTGCTTCATTCTTAAAAATAAAAAACTTATCAAAAACTTTATCTTTTGATTTTAGCATATATACATAACAGTATTTAGTGTCATCATCTATAAAAGTGATAAAGTATTTTTTTATGATTTCTAGTTAGCACTCCATTAAACTCACAGATATCTGTGTGCACCAAATCTAATATTTCAGAATCTCTAACAATCATATGGAATGAATTTCTACATTGTTTTGCTTGCACACAAATTTTACATTTTTTTGTTTTATCTATAGAATGTTCAAGAATCATCTTCAAGTTCATCATGTGTTTTACAGAATTAAAATTCACATGACCCAATCTTTTATGCCATAAATCAGATGATTCTATATTGTAAGCAACATTTGACAGTAAATAAAAAAAAATATCATTATCTAATTTATTACTGCAAACATGTTCAACACGAAGTTTAAATAAACCATCATCTAAATACTTTTTGCCAATAAATGTTTGAGAATGCAAAATAACAACTTTATTATATTTAAAGTTAAACTCATAACCCTCTCTAACTAGACATCAACTACTTAAAATATTTCTTCTAACTACAGGCACATGATGCACTCTGTGTAGAGATAGAACTCGTCTTGAAGAAAACTTCAAGTTCATGCGTCCAATCTCCAACACCTTTGCAGTCGTGGAGTTATCCATAGTCACGGATCTACCTTCAGTATTCTGGTAAGAGACAAAGACACCATTATCAGCACAAACATGCATATTAGCCCCAGTGTCAATCAGCCACTCAGTTGGCTCATAAACAAGATAAATTTGAGGGTTAACAGAACATACTCAACGTTGGTCCCAACGTCCTCAGTCACCATGTTGACTTGAGGAGTACCATCTATGGTCCCATGAGCTTTGGCCTTCTTAGAAGGACATTCTTTGGCCAGTATCCAACCTGTCTGCAGTTTCAGCAAGGTTTGTTCTTTGTCTTTTTCTGAATTTTAGCTTTGGGTTTGAATTGATTTTTCATTACAGATTTAGCTTTTTGGCCCTTGCCTTTAAATGATTCAGACATCATATTAACTTTAGGTTGTTCAGTTGGCATCACAACTTGTTTCTGACTCTTATGCTCTTCCTCAATGGCTATGGCTGCCATAAGATCATCTATGAAAATCTTTCCTCTACGGTGCTTAAAAGACATGCCAAAGTCTACCCAAGACTTAGGAATTTTTTTTACGATGGTCATAACTTGAAACTTTTCAGGAAGTTTCATATTTGCCTCAGCCAAACTATGAAGCAATAACAGAAACTCATGTGCCTGTTCAGTAACCGACTTGCCCTCAACCATCTGATACTTCAGAAGCATGGCAAAAAAGTACTTCTCATGACCTTGGTCTTTGGTATTATACTTTTTGTCAAGTTGATCCCATAGGGCTTTAGTAGTAGTAGAGGAGAAATTGTATATGTCGAACAAAATGTTGAACAGACCAAAAAGAATGCAACCACGATATATATCATCCTTCTCTTTCCACTCTACAGCCGCAGTAACAATGGTGGGATCAGGATCAATATCAGTATCAGAAACCTTAGGGCATTCGAACTTCAGAACAGAAATCAAGCCTATAGTAATGAACCAGATTTTCATATGCTATTGCGAACGCGTAAAATTTTGACCGACAAACTTTTCAAGCATACCTAACATGTCTACTTTCAGTATAAAACTAGATGAAGTCGACATGCTTAGAATCTTCTCTAAAACTATTAGACTCATTTGCAATATCATGATGCGAATCAAATTATAAATCAACATGATATGCATGTTTGATAATAGATTCAAACCGTAACAAGGTTCAATCATGTCAAGTTCTGTTTTATACCAAAATTCATACGTGGACAACAGATCAAACATATGCGTAGAACAGAATAAAAACAACAATGATAACATGTTAATATTTTGTAATAGGCTAAGGCATATAAAAATGCTTCCCTTAAAGAAGATTTGCCCCCACATACGATGCCAAAAGTGTCCAACGTCCTTTCTCCATGATACAATAGCTTCGGTGATCTGAATCGGTGCACTTCGATGGTAGATCACCCTCCGAAAATAATCTCTATGAACAACTGTTGTAGAACTTCCCTTTCCAGAAAACGTCCCACCTGAAAAGCAAGAGAGTGCGAGAGAGGAAAAAGAAAGATTACCGTAGGATAATTCTCCTTTCCTGTAACCGTAACCCTCTAACCACATTTTATAATCCCTAAACGGTTACTAAAGACGTGAAAGAGATCAGTTACCCGTTATGAACAGATATGACTCTGTAATGAAATGATCCGTTATCCATTTTTATTTTTTCTTTATTTAATTCAAAGAAAACAATTAATGTGAGACAAAAAAAATATTGGACTTAGATTAATGGATATGGCTCTAAAGGACCAATTACTCGAACCGGCTCGATGGGCGGGCACGCGTGTGTGTGGTTACCATTCCATCACCTTGTTCTTGGAACAAGTGATTGAATCACCATGTAGGATATAAACCCCACCACCATTTTGTGATTCATCAATATGAGACTATTTCACATCATCAAAGTCCAAACAAAGGTACTATGTAAGAAAGAGGAGTGGTCCCCAAATTGTTTTCTTTTTTGAATTATTTTTTCTCATCTCTTCTTACATCCAACATCGGAAACCCGAAAAACCATTTAGCATGTTCTCGTCACTCATCACTCATATATAATGTCAAGGATTAATTAAGCTTGCTTGAAAGTCCTCACCCATCAGCAGATGGGTGTATGGCGAAATTTAGGAGAGTGTCATTCTGTTTTTTCTTTAATCGAGAAAAGTGGCCAGATTTATCGTGTTACACTATATATGAAACCACACAGTCGTCTCATTGTTTATTTATCTTATTGTGATTAACAGAACAGAGGGGGATCAGAGGATATCCATTTGATATTTTTTATCATCCTGTAGCTAAAATCAAACCTCTAGTACTGTATGGTTGTTTCTCTTACTGATTTTTATATTGTGGCCTTAGGTATAGCGTTTATTGTTATCAATACAAAGACATCAATCTTTCATTACATGATTGAGAAGTAATAAAAGCAGAAGTAATTCTTTTAAACAGAAATGTTTAATGTTGGAGTGCAATAAGTACCTGCACTGTGTGGGTAGTGCATGTAATGCAATGATGCTGGTTTTAAAAACTCAAAGTTTAGAACAACATGGAATGCTCTGTGAGATTATCAAAAGTGCTATCATGCTATGCAGGAGCAATTATAAGGCTGTAACCCTAAAGTTACCTTAAGTGGTATCCCTGTGAGTTGATATTTTATGAATTTCGGCTGTACTCGGGAGTATCCAACTGTCTATCTCACTTTATCTAGCAAAAAAGATATCAAGGCTGTCATTATTTAATGGTAGGGGTGTCAACAGGTCGGATTTGGTTCAGACCCAGTAGAACCATATTTGGACCAGATTTTCGGGTGTGGTATCGTGCCCAGACTTGGGTCTAATCGCGTCCACTATAAGAAAAAATATACCCGAAACCGATAAGAACTGCATGAACCAAACCCAGACCATACCTCAAAACCATTTTTTTGTCATTTTTACATTGAAAATTTATGGGTCTTAATCAGAACTCAGGTCGGGATTCAGGTCTGGTATAAAATTTCACAAACTATACCCGGGTCCATGTATTAATCGGACCTTCAGGTCTGAACCCAGGTCTTAAATACCCAGACCCTATGGGATTTGGTTCGGGTCAGGTCCGGGTAAACCAGAGACCCGTTGTCACCCCTATTTGATGATATTCTTAAGTATGATTATAAAAAATGCTCACCTGAAACCTAAATTATAATATTAGTGTTGACCTGAACCAGACCCAAGCAATATTCAGGTCAGGTTTGGGTTATGATTTTTACCACGTACTTGACCTGACGTGAGTGTTTTATATGTATTTTAAGTAAAAGTAAACTTTTGAAATTCTATGGATTCAGGTTTAAGATTTTATTTTCGTGACCCAAAAAATCTGAATCCATGACTTTGTTGTTTGGGCGGGTTCGGATATACCCTAATGGGTCAGGTGCCCAACCCATTGACAACCCTAGTAGGCACCAAGTCCAATTTCTCATACTTGAAATGCCAACTCCCTCATGACTTATGTCTTGAAGGATAGGATCGGGTCTTGAGGGTTCCATAATCATAAAGAAATTAGCCTAATCTTTTTGGAGTATCTCTAACCATCTGAGTTGTTGGAGGAGTGTGGAGCCTGTTTTCTATTTGGATATAAGTTCCTAATTTCTGTGAATCTCTTGAGGTGATTTTTTTTAAAAGATAGCTATGTAATTTTTATCGTAGACTCCTTTTATATTCAACAACACTAGTAAACTCTTTTTATTTAAAGGAACCAATCTGGATCTTGTATTGTATCTCAATCAATAAAGAAGAAGGCTCAGGCACAGTCGTGGACTTAGACAATAAAGAAGAAGGCTTTTTTATTGTATCTCAACCTTACATGATCTGTTTGATTGCATGGACAAGACAGTGTAAAATAGTCTTGTTTAGACACTACTAGCCAGGTACATAGGTGTCCTGGATAAGCCAAGTTTTTTTTTCTCACGTGTTTGGCTCAAGTTTCAGATCATGTAAGGTTTGGGAGAATGAAATCATAAAACTTGACCACATAATTTAGAGGGTATTAAAAATATATTTTGTTACAAAAAAATGAATAAATAAACATTCGGGTCAGCTAGGTCGGGTTGGATATCCTGCAAAAATTATAGCCCAAACACAACCCATGTTGCTTGGGACATGTTTGGGATGACCCGAATAACATTAGGGTCCGCATTTTTTATGCCCATACAAAATATCCCGGCTCAGGTTGGGCTAGGTAGCTGAAACAAACTCGACCCATTCATAGTCTTATGGCTTGGTGCAGTGATGAAGTGCATAGGTTGCCAGTATGGAAACTCTGTCCCTCTCTATAGCTACTAAGCTACAGTGAGACGCAGCCTAGGATCCATGTCTAGGGAGATACGAACCTGGACACGCTATGGCATGCTGACACGACACGAACATGCTTGGAGATTATTTTGATAGTTTTTGCTAATTTAATTGTTGTCCCGTGCTTAAAGCTAGAGGTGCAGTACTGGTCCCGGAACATATTTTAGATTCAGATCCTAAGCTGGGTATTGGGCAGCAAGTGTGTCTTTGGATGTGGATCTAAACTAGAACCAATATAGTACATTGAATCCGGATCTGAATTCTAGACATAATTCAACAAAAAAGTTTGGGAACATGGTTTTACATGTAAAAGATGCATCAATGATTTGATTTAGATCCAAGTGTAGATCTAGTAGAAAGTACTGATCCAAATCCAAAAATGTTATGGTTATGAAGGTCATCCTAAAGAGTTAACTTGTGGACGTCCAAATCTGATTCAGAAAAAGTTTCTCCATACCCTCTTCCAATTTCAAAGGATTCAAATTGTCAGATCTCCAAAGTTTTGCAATTGGGTGGCAAGGGACTTAGCCAGGTTAGCAGTTTTAAGGCCCTTACATATTTGAAAAGATAAACCCCAGACTGGCGAGTGGTTTGGAATTGTGATCTACTGTACATTTTATTTTGTTCAATGTCTGGTGGGGGTCTGCCTAACCTCAACTTGCCTATCAAATTTTCAGATTTAGATGTGATTTTAAATGGGTTTTAAAATTAATTTTTTAATATTGATTATTTAGATTTAAAACTCAGTCTTGAAGTGGTTTTTATACACATTTATGTCATGGTTTTAATTATACCTTATGTAAATCATAAATGTATACAAAAGTGTGAAAGGTTAATTAACATGCACGTCTATTTTTAGTTTTGTACAAGTGCTCATGCATAATAATGTTTGCATTCACGTGTATGGATCAATTCAAATATTAGACTTGTATTAAATGCTTACATGCTTCTACCAGGTGTATCACACATAAATCTTATATAAGCTCATTAAAACAAGAAGAACACCAATTGTTCATACTTGGCTTGGTTACACTATATGAGCAGCTTGTGGTTCATCTTGCCAAACCTACTTGAACGAGCTTCAAGTGAGCGCCGAGCCACGAACTGTTCGGTTCGTTTACCAGCCCTACCTGTAGTACAAACCAAAATGCCTGAACTGAGTTTTCAAAACCCTGAAACTTGTAGGTTCTTGCTAAAGCTGAAATTCCCCCACTTGGATTTGACTCAAGTATCAATAGATGCAAGCATAGTCCCATCCTCACCTTACCGTTCAAGAGGTATATGCCCCTTTTCTCATATTGGGTATATATATTTGGACTCGGTGCCCTAAAAGGACTCAATTCCGTGCAGCTTGTAATGCCCAAGAAATTGGGAATAATTTTAGCAATTTTGCTTAAGATTGAACCTAGTCCTAAAAGGCTTTTAAAAGCAGTCTTGCTTGCAATTGATGCCAAAGCATTTAGTACCAACGTATGGAAAGTTGGATTCTAGATTCTTCTAGTCCTTTACAGCCCTCGGTAATATGTGTAGCATGATTTCTGTGACAAAAAAAGGAGAGGGCAGACAAGGTCATATTTGATTATAAAGCGATTCAATCCCCACCGCTCATCTCACTGGATCCGAGATGTGCATGGGCCCCACTCTCATGGTTTCACAAGTGAGGTGCGGTGGGGAGCGATCAATATGCTCCCCCAAAAAGGCACTTATTATCCAAAGTTCATTTTTTTTCTTCAAAACGTTCTATGCCCTTTTTTTGGATTTATAACCCTGCATGATTTTCTGGTCGTGCGGTCATCGCGCCAACAACATAAAACTCTGATACTAAGACCTTTGCCCTCATAGCCTATGCTCGGCATTGGCTTGCAGAGAGGGGTGATGCCCGTGAAAATCAAATCTTGACTGCCCATCTAACAGCCAAGGCCCCACCCCAGTATGCCAACCACCTTTGGGGCCGATAACTAACCTTTAATCAGGACAAATTGGTGGACCAAGTGCTTAACATTACGTGCATGCATTGTTGTGTGTGTGTGTGCATGCATGCATGCATGGGGCATGAGACTCGCAGGGCATGCCACCTTTGTAATTGATTTTATCTCCAAAGTGCATTGAGTTAAAGTTCATTATTGTGACCACTAGATGTAGTGCCATATTATAGTGACATCAATAAAGTTGCTGATGGCCATTACAGTTATATACATCAGAAAAATACAACTATTGGAATACTATTAGATGATTCAACTTTCCTTGATTGAAAAAAGATATGCCTGAGTGACAGAGGAGGTTGAGGCTTTCATACTATCAGGAACACCACTAACCAACTGGGGCTCCGACTGTTTGGTAGGAGCAGTTTGTGCAAGATCACCATGTGAGGGGACATTGCAAGTTCGAACCCCACGGGTACGGGTAATCGATTAACGGCCTGGTTGTATAGCCACCAGTATGGCTCGTCTACAGGAAACACCACAAGAAAATCGTGGATTAGCGACGGACGCTATCCATCGCTAATCCGTCGCTAAGTCATCGCTAAACTGTTTAGCGACGGATTAGCGATGGATAGCGTCCATCACGAATTTTTGCTCGCTAATTAGCGGAAAACCTTATCTGTCGTCACTTTCGTCACTAATTTGCGATAGATTAGCGACGGAAATTATCCGTCGCGAATCCGTCGCTAAATTTTAAAAACAAAATAAAAAAATCCGTCGCTAAGTAGCGTGCTCTCCGGCATTGCCGTCCTCTATGAACCGGCGTTTGCTTAGTTCGTATTTTTTTTTCTTCTTCATTTTTGTGCATTTGCTTTACCTCTTCTTCGTTGTGGTTCCATTTCTAGGGTTTCATTTCGTGCATTCGGGGGAAGGGGAAAGTGAGAGATGGCGCAGGAAGGAGGGGAGCACCAAAACGGGAGCGGAGCAGAGAACGGCGACGAATCCGCTGCGAAGTTCTCGACGCTCAGGCCGAAGCTCGTGGTTCAGCCGTCGAGGGTGGCCGATGTCGTCGCCTTCTACAAGGCGACTTTCGGTGCCAAGGAGGTCGAGTGCTCCAACCACCCCAAGAGGAAGGCCGATCACGAGCTCCCTCTCATCCTCTTCTCTCGCCTCCGACTCGGTGTCGTGGAGTTCCTCGTCGCCGACGAGACCGATGAGTCTGAAGCCGGGTTAGTTTCTCTCTCTCTCTCTCTCTCTCTCTCTCTCTCTCTCTCTCTCTCTCTCGTTTCCTTGCTTCAGTATCCAAAGTCGGTTTAAATCGAGCGAGGTCAGTTTAAATTTTGAATGGGGAGAGGAAAAATTTCACGCTCAGTTTAAATAAAAAATTAGCGACGGATTTCGTGATGGATTTTTTCTGTCGCTAATTAGCGACAGAAAAATTCTCTCGCTAAATCCGTCGCTAAAATATTTTCTTATATTGAGAATTAGCGACAAAAAATTTGGTGTCGCTAAGTAGCGACGGTTTAGCGATGAAAGTTTTTCATCGCTAATCCGTCGCTACTTAGCGACGGATTCATGAAGAAAGTTTTCTCTATCTAATCTGTCGCAAATTTGCTACGTAAAAAATCTGTCACAAATTTCCGTCGCTAATTAACAATTTTCTTGTAGTGAAAGGAGGGGCCTTCATCCCCCAGTTTGATCATCAGAAAAAAAGGATAACTCAGTAGACTTCATGAACTTTTGGCCACATTCTGCATAATAATCCATTGTATCTAGGGGTGTCAATGGATCAGACCCTCACTGGTCCTGGGTGGATTCAGTCTCAGGTCCGGATCCACATAGAAAAAACCATACTCAGGTTTTACGTGGATTAAATAAACCAGACTTGGCCAAAGCCTTCTGCCATCATCACAAACCTCATTGGAAATTTTTCATTATAGTCTTTACAAAACATTTGTAGGATCAGGTCATGTCTCTGGGCGGGTTAATAATTCAAGAGCCACATAACATAAATGCATTTAAAAGGGAACTGGTTGAACAAAATACTGAAAGTTTTGTTTTTTTATAGGCAAGCTGGTGTTAGGCAGACCCCCACCAGTTACATATCGTACCATTGGGTTTTGAACTTGCAACGTCCCAACATGTAGTAACATGCACTAACAGGTCCTACCAAACAAGCGGGTCAAAATATTGAAAGATGTCTAGTAATTAAGAACATATCAAGTCAAGCAAACGTTGTGAAACTACATCATACTATATGCAGTTTTTAGGCACTCCATAATCAGGACATGTTTAAACACATTCTGATTTCTTTCTTGGATGATATTGTATAACACCTTGATTCGGGACCTCTAGAGTCCAGATTCGTAGGTATTACTTTTTAGAGAAAAATACCAAAGTAAAGCACAAAAACTTGATACTAATTTTTTTTTTTTAAATAAACTATCATCAACTAAATTCAAATAAATATATCTCACATAAGCCATAAAGGTTACATCATCCAAAAAAGTCATTTCTCGAGCTCAATAAATAAAAGAGGAAAGAGAATTTGCTCTATCGAAAAACAAGGCCACCTATGTCCTGAAGAAGGCTAGCAACGTCCTGACACCAAGTCTTGTCCCACAAAGTCACATGGAGCCTATAGTTGTAATAATTAAAACGAGTGAGTCTAAAACTTAGTAAAGAATAAATTACAAGCAAAAGAAACTAAGAATTACAACTGTAGTGGGGTATAAGCCCCTAATCTTATTTTAGTTTTCAATCACATAATACACACATATTTGTGTCTTTTAATTCCTCTCAATTTCTTACTTGATTCTCACAAGCTAGTATTTTCTCGATGCTAACTACTATCCACTTCAGCTATACCGATAATAGCCTACTATGGGCGTAACAATTCATGTAGAATATCTCAATTCTACGGTGTTGGTCAGACTATGAACCGCTCCCTCTAATTCTATCCACTGCAGTGTAAAACCCCCTGGTAGCGAACCGACAACTCAATAAATAGAGTTATACTTGCTTTATGGCTTCGTGGTTTATGCTACATCTTAATCTAATTCTAGAGTCTCAAATCTCTCGGTGAAACCATACAATCTCCTAGGACATATATATTATGAATCTTATGCATTCACACGAACGCTCTCTCAAATTCATACTCATTGTCTCTTAACAAGTATTCTCAAAAGACATTATCAATCAAGCATTTTCAAGAAACAATACTAGGATTATGAGATTTACCAATTTTCTAAGCATGCAGAGCTAGATCTATAAATCTCAATGGCTTCGGTAGTGACAACTTTCATGCTGACAACCAGGTAGTTGTTTTCACCCGTTACACCCCTCCCCCCCTCCCCTCAGTAATTTATAGGGTTTTAGCATGTTAAAGTATTTCAAGGCACAATAACACCTTTGTAACTAGTATGAAACTCAAATATGTTCTCATGCATATATTTTTAAGTTCTTCACAAACTCAAGTATGCATTTCATCTAAAATACAAGAATTCAATACATGCAACTCATGCTGAAGAATCACATATACATAAAAATCATTTATTGCATCAGGGCTAAATCACATGCATTCATTCTATAATCACAAGAAAAGTATATTTCTAATACGTAATTGCAAACTCACTAGAATACAGTTGTGATCTCAAGTAATCATGATTTCATGGAGTCTAAGTCACAAAGACACCAACATACAATTTATTATTAACTAAAAGTGCTTATAATTTTTCTTACCTCGAATGCAAACTCTAGTCTCTAGTCGAGTCTCATGTAGCTCTAATAGTAGAATCTGATAATCACACAAGTATATTCATATCAATAAACATACATTCTTTATATTTTATCAAAATTACCAAAATACCCCTTTGAGCTGTTCGGTCAGACCTCAGTTTCTATGCCCTTAGTTTGGTCAAAACCAGATTTCTCTTCACGACACGATTTCAACGCACTAAACCTCACTCAATTCTGAGTTTAGGGTGTGAAGTTGCGCTCATTTTATTAATTTGATATTATGTCACACATACTAGGGTAATTTGATCATTTCAACCCACTGTGATCTGACCTGACTCAGTCTAGGTCAAACCGGGCTTAGTCTAAGTTTAGAACACTGAATTTATTGAACCTAGTCTAGACCCAACTAAGTTTTGCTTAGTAATGCAAATCCATATCCAGTTTGGTATAATTGAACTGGACCCAAACTATTCCAACTAAGAATAAACAGGGCTAGTTCAATTATGTTCTAGTTAAAAACAAACTGGATTGAATTCAATTCAGTTTTAGTCAAGATCTAAAACTGATCCAGTTTAAAATAAACTTGACTAGATTTAGTTCAGTTCCAGACAGGAATAGACTAGACTGGTTCTAATTAGGATCCATAATTGATCCAGTCTGAAACAGATTAGACTGGATCTAATTCATTTTCAGCCAAGATCCAAAACTAATCCACCTAATCACAGACTGGATCCAAACCCAATTTTGATATGGATCAAGAACTGATCCGTCTAGTTATAGAGTAGATTTAGACCCAGTTCTAATTTGGGTTCAAGGCTGATTTGTCTAGTTACAGACTAGATCCAGACCCAGTTCTGCTCTGAATCCAAGATTAATCTGTCTAGCTATAAACTGGATCCAGACCCAGTTTAGTCTGGCGTCTGGTCTATTCTGAACCAGTCTAGATCAACTGGATCAAACTGGACACAGACTCAGTCTTGTCTAGTTTAATCCAGACCCAAAACAAAGAAACCGAGACAGAGCTTAACTCATCTCGGTTCTTTTTTTTATTATACATTGATCAGACTCGATCTTGTTAGAATCAAATTGAGTTGGTCTGAGTCAAACCCGACTCAGTCTGGGTTCATACCCAGACCAGTTCGATCAGACCGACTTGGTCCAGTTCAGTTCAAACTGAGTCGGTCGACTGCTGATCGAGATACCATTTTTTTCTGAGCTGGTTCGCTCTGGGTCTCACCCAGACCGGCCCAACCGATCTGAACAGACCCAACTCAGTCTAGTCTACCCCCAAACCAAGTTGGTCTCCCGATATAGCCTACCAACTAGGCTGAGGTTGCCGCCTTCCTCCCTCTTCTCTCTCACTCTATAACTGTTCTCTCTCTGTAACGACATCAACAACCAGTGGTGGACGACCTTTTCTTTTCAAACACGTTGGCAGCCATAGTTGCCAGCCTTCTCTAAAAAACAGATAGAAAGAAAAAAAATAAGGGAAGGGGCAAAAAAAATGAAGAGTCGCTTACCTGTTGGCTGCTCTTTCCATCGGTGGTGTTCCCTCTGTTCATCTCTCTCTCTCTCTCTCTCTCTCTCTCTCTCTCTCTCTCTCTCTCTCTCTAGTGGGGCAGCATTGCCCATAGAGTCCTCACTGCCGGTGAAGATAACCCTCACCCTCCCGATAATGAGGGGTGAGGCATAACTTCATAAAAATAAATTGAGGTGCACAAAAAAAAAATCCTTTGAGGACGGACACACCCGAACGGACCTTAAAGAAATTTTTTTTTATGGCGCGTGGACAGGGCAGGACAACACATTCTGTCCTGTCCACAGACAATATAAGACAGGACATGTTGTCCTGTCCTCTGCTGTCAGTGATTCAAACGCACCCCCCAAAAAAGAACAAGTGGCGCCTGTTTCACACAACGCGGTAGGTTTCGTATAAAAGCCCCATCGCAGCCAAGATCTGGTTCTGGGGGTTTGTGTTTCACGTGAAAGTGCATCCCACCTGCAGTGGTATAAAAAACAGGCCTTGACCAATGAGGATCGGTCCGGTTAGTAGGAGTTGTCAGTGCACGTTTCCTTGTGGTGAGACGTTGCAGGTTCAAAACCTGGTATATTGAATATTAACTGGTGGCTGCCTAACCTCAGCTTGCCTTTTAAAAAATAAAAATAAAAAACATGCCATGAGGGTGCATTTGCTTGCTGTGAAGATGCACAATAACCTATGAGTTTGTGCGCCCTGCTGCAAACACAGGCTTCCTTTTTTCTCACGAAAAGAAAATCATGCTGCCAACCTGAGATCAGGTGCAATGTGATTTCACACATTCATTGTGCTACTGCACCTCATCATCCGCTATCTGCTGTTGGGCCCCACAACTGAACCTAATCATCCATTCCCCAAAACCACCCTTTTCCAATGTGTGCTTTCTTGTGTGGTGGGTCTCGGATCTGTTTTCAGAAAAAGACCTCTTCCTCTAGATGCAAGCGCTGTAAGGGCATGTTTGGGATAAGCCTAGTCATACTGTCTAACCCTGCCATACTTACAGTCGCTTTTCTGACGGTGTAAGTCTGTGGTGAATTGCTTGCCCCCAGAAAGTCTCCCAGCTTTGAGCAAGGGTTTATCCCTTGCACAATTAGTAAATTCCTCAAAAGCAGGTCCAAGGGGTTTGGCACTTATGCTACCAAAACCCCCACTACCCATGGAGTGGTGGAGTGGAGAATAAGGGGGTTTGGGTCAAGGTGAGAGTCTCTCTCTCTCTCTCTCTCTCTCTCTCTCTATATATATATATATATATATATATATAAAGAGAGAGTTGCTGGATCATGAGCCGAACGAACCATCAACATTACTAAGACAAAAGGTCAACAAACATTGAGCCCGCGAGCAAACAAACAGCAAACCCAAACCAAGGGCCGAAAACACGAAAGCAAATAGAAAAAACATAAGGACAGAAGTCCAAAAAAGAACGAAAATATGACAAATTTAGCCAGGGTCAAGAGGAAGAGAGGACTACCGAAGGCGGTGGAGACCAGAGCAGCAAAGGCACAAAATTGCGTACACATCAACCAAGATGCAATGCACGAGCTTATTGAAAACAACCAGAGTTTGACATAATATCACATTGTTGCAGGTCATCCAAACAACCCACCACGTAGTGAGGAGCTAAGTTCTCCAGATTAGCCAGCATCTCTTTCAACTACGCACATGCGGCGGGCCCCATAGAAGATCGAGCGCGAAGGAGTTCTATCACACGTTGACATCAGGTTTGTTCCACGTACTCTTGAAGAGATCCACAAAGATGGGGCAGGCCCAAAACAGATGATAGGTGGATTCTTCTGCCGCATTGCACAGGATGCACCGACTCGAAAGCTGAAAACTCATTCTTTTGAGGAAGTTGTTTGTCTGAACCCGATCATGCAGAATCAACCAAGCTAAGAACCGAGAACGCGGAGTTGGGCCTTTAGCCCATAACAAATGCTCAGGTAGCCAGTCAACTCCAGGAGGAAAAGGAGACCGATAAAGAGATTCAGTGCAGAAAGTGTCGCTAAGCGCAATTGCCCAATACAAAAGTTGGGTGGCAGGGTCAGGATCGCCCTCATTCATGAGAACGAAAGACATGGCTTTAAACCACATGTGACGCAGGTGTGAAGTAGGAAGCCTGTGATGACGATGATAAAAAAAATGACTCAAGGGAGCCATATTTAGCATGCAGTAAGGGAGCGCACAGATTGCCAGGACGGTGCGTCATCCACCATTGTTTCACGATGAAAGCAATATTTCTAAGTCTCGGAGCAAGAATATATGTCATATACCTAGGGAGCAACAGAGAATTCCAACCCACCAGATGGCGCTTAGTTTGAGGATGGCAGCCAGACCAGAAAAAATCTGCCATCAAACTGAAGAATTTTTTCTCCACGCCCGAGGGCATTAAGAACATAGACATAAGAAATACTGGGATAGAGGATAAGACATGCTTGATGAGGGTAAGCCTACCTGTGATAGGTAGATAGGACGCCTTTTAGGAGAAAATTTTGGTCTGGACTTTTTGAAGAGTGGCATTCCAAGCAGCTGAGGGGATGCGCGTTAGTTACAAAGGGAGACCCGGATAGGAAATTGAAGGATCCGAAATAGCACAACAAAAAATTTGTTGCCCAATCGCCAGCAAGGAAGGGGGGAATTGAACATAGACATATAGCATTTATTGTCGTTTAGAGATAAACCCAACAGAGACAGGAAAAACTGAAGGATGAGCTTGAATCTCAACATTTGCTGTACGGAGGCGAGGTCGAAGAGGATCATATTGTCAGCGTAAGTGAGAATATGATAGAGAAATTCTTGGATGTCGAGGAGATCAATAAAGTCAGAATCTGCAACCCTCTTGAATAAAACCACGAGGCCCTCAACAATGACGTTAAATAACAAAGAGAAAAAAGGGCAGCCTTGCCAAATACCGTGCCCAAGCTTGAACTGTGAGGCTCTAACTCCGTTGATCTTAATCATAGAATGGGCATTTGAAACCAGCTCACGCACCCATCGAGAGAAACGGTGATCGATACTGAAGTTGTCAAGCATATAAAATAAGAAGGGCCAATGAACTGAGTCAAAGGCTTTATGGAAGTCGAGCTTGAGAGAAAAAAAGGATGGCCGCTGATATTCAAAGAGTGTAGGACTTCCGAGGTCAGGATGAAGGAGTGATGAATCCGCCTAAGGGTGATAAAAGCGAACTGAGAATCTGAGAAAATCTGAGAAGCGATGGCTCAGCCTGTTAGACAAAACTTTAGCAATAATGCGGCAGAGCCCCCTCAAAACTGAAAAAGGACAGAATCTCGAGATATCAGAGAACGCCACGTCCTTAAGGATGAGAGAGACAATGGCTAAGTGTGTGTGGACCGGCAGTCGACAATTGTAATGAAACTCCGTGAAGACTTTGATAACGTCATTCTTAGTGCAGGACCAAAAGATACGGAAGAAGTTCACGGGAAAGTCGTCGAAACCAGGAGCTTTCCAACGTGACAGGTCCTTAATAGCCAAAAAGATCTCATCGTCAGCGAACGAAGATTGCATGGATCTGGATTGGGCTAAGTCAATAGTCCAAATGAGGAGATGACCAATAGAGTCGCCGAGGGAGGGTTGGGCAGCATAAAGGGCCTTGAAGTATAAAGAAACTGCGAGGATGACATTGTCGGCAGAATAGGTTACTCCATCAATGGAGATAGAAGGGATAACATGCCTCATATGTCGGTGCGAAGCGAAGGAGTGAAAAAATCTGATGTTGCCATCACCAGCGGCAAGCCAATGCACTCTTGACCACTGCTTCCATCGAATTTCATCCTTGATCTGCCAGGATTGCAAAAGCAGAGAAAGCTCAGCAAATCTAGCTTGTAAGCTTTGAATAGAGGAATCAGAAAGAGAGTCCGAGAACGACAAAGAGTGATGAACGACAAATAGCTCTTGTTCCCAGATGTCTAGGTGCTGAAATTTGTTGATGCTATTAAACTGAAGCTAAGCTTTTATGTCACGGGACAAGCGAAAGATCTTCACAAGGCAACGAGTTGCAGCTCTAACCACATTGGAAGGCCTGTTTCACGAACGAAAGACCACAGATTCAAAATCCGGCTCCTTCAGCCACCACTTTTTAAAGATGAAAGGCCTAATAGAGAAAAACCCTTCCCCTCAATGAGTAATGACCTGACTATGGTCAGAGACAGATGGAGGAAGAAAAAAGCAAGTGATGTTGAGAAGGATCACTAGAAGATCTAGGGAGACAAGCATACGGTCTAGCAGTCTCAAGCACGAACAAGATCGTCTATTAGACCACGAGAAAGCCTCACCGACAGGAGGAACAAGGTAGAGCTGGTGCAGTTGGACAAAATCATGAAAACCCCGCATAGATGCTGATGAAGAGATGGGAAGGTTGAAATCATGGATGGACAACAAGCAGTTAAAGTCTCCCATAAGAAGGTGCAGCTCCCCAAAAGAACCAAGAACCCTGCTCAAATCAGTTCAAAAAGTGGAGCGAAGGTGGGGACGGTTGGAACCATAGACAAAAATGACCACAACATGGGAGACCCCCGCTTTGAAGGGGAAAGCAAATGATAGGGAGAATAGGCCTTCGTCAACTTGGGAGATACCCAGAGAAGGCTTACTAAAGATAAGAAGACCACCAACGTAGTGGACTGCAGGCTTAAAAAAGAAATCGACCTCTCTCCAAATTTCGAAAACAACAGAGCAAGAAACCGCAACCATTTTGGTTTCGCATAGGGCAATGAGATCTGGTTTTTCTTGGTGAATCCAGCTTGCCAAGAACAAACGTTTATCGGGACAGTTCAGTCCCCTGATATTCCAGCATAGCACCTTCATAGTTGGAAGCCAACAAAACTCTAAGGGGTGCGAGCTCTCGCAGAACGCCTAGACAAAAAATCAGTAAGGGAGGCCGAGCATTGCGAGAAGCGACGACACCCACGACAGGCAGAACAGCAACGCCTCGGGGAGGAAACAGCTCCAACACCTGGTGAAGGGGACGAGGAGGCAGTCAGGCGACCAAGAACGGTCTCCGCTTGGAGAGCCACATAGGAAAGCAGAAAGTCAAAGCGCAGCAACAGAAGTTAGCATGACATCAGAAATATGAAAGAGTTGCAGACGAGGAAGAGAGTTCGAGCAGCCGGGCAGCGTCATCCACGTTGATGCCTTGAGGAGAGGAGGGATGACTGAGCCCTACAGGTGGGTGAGCACCCATAGGGGAAGAAACGCCAGAGGAAGCGATGTCGGGCTTGCAAGATGAACCTTGGTCGACCGACATAAATGAAGAAGGGCAACAAAAAATGGACACCGCAAGGGGGGAGGGGGGCAGAGAAGAACATGCATGGGGATAACCATGCTAATAGAGGCGTGACAGGAAATGGTATTGAAAATCATCACATGAATCGAAGGTCCATCAAAACGTCTGCATGGGGAAAGGATCAGGAGTGAATCCCCACACTGAGACTTACGAAGGTTGCACACAACTCCATAAGCAACTGAAAAACCTTGCAAAATGGTGACATGGGGAAGAGAACAGGCTAATGATGGCCCTACGGCTCGGAGAGGGGAGGAATAATGATACTTGAGCATTTGAGAGAGCAGGTGGCAGACTGATGAGTAGGAGAGCCATCATCAAAGGGCGGGAACCCAGAAGCCTCGAGAACGTTAGCCACAGAGGCTCTTGGCGGTTGAGAGGAGCGATAACCAAGAAACCTCCAGAGTAGAAAAAGGAGCAAGGGTAGAGACCAAAGCAAATGGAAATCGAGAATACTACCAACCACACCATGAGTCGCCAGAGCACCTCGAGAAGGGGCGGCAGGAGATAAATAAGAAGAGGATTGAGGATGCCAAGAGATCCCTTGCAAACTACGAGCATTGGGAGATGAAAGGATAGAAGACAACTTCCCAGAAAAGCAATCATCGATAGGAGGAATTCCAATGCACTTGAGAGCATTACTCCGAGATAGAGATGGCGACTGAGAGGAGTAGGAACCGAGGACACCACCAGACAAGTGGAAGCTGCCATCGAAAAGAGTTGTTGATGGAGAAGGATTCATCGAAGACCACACAAAGGATTTTTCGGTGAACGACATTGGCAATGCAGGCGACGGGCTGATCGAAACCCAAAAAAAACTGATTTTGATAGCAAAAAAAGATGACTTGGGTTCAAGCAGCTTGCCAACCTACACCCAAGGCGAAAAAAAGGTGCGACGCTGGGGCTTCTGAGAATGCCCAAGACCCCGGCTGGATATCGGCTTCTGCCGCAAGGAGAGAGAAGGAGGACTATTGGCACGATGATGCTTCCAGACAGGATGCCATCAGGAGAGGAAAGAGGAGGTACAATGGTGACAGGTGACACTTTCAAAAGTTATGGAAGAAACACTTGACACACCACCAGTCGTCAAGCTTCGCGCGGTGCAGCTTGGCCCGAGAGAGAACACCTGAGAAAGAGTGTTGCCAGGAGGGCTTAACATCCTGCCAACCCCGGGCATTGCCCTCGCAAGGAGAAAACCAAAAGAAAAATGGCTCGCGCAACAAAGTTCCCACCGAGCAAGGTGAACCACTAATGAGAACTCGAACTGTGAAAACTAATATGTGAACCACTATTTTCATGGATTTTTTGTTCTTTTTTGTTGAATCTAACCATAAAGATGTGATCTACATGCTTGGTTTTATAAGAATTTGTTCTTGAGTCATCCAATTTTGATTTATAGCTAGATGATATTTTTTAAAGCTTTAAATTCAATGGCTCATAATCTTCATAAATATTCAAGCATTCAAAAATCACATTTTTCATCAAAAAATACACTATCTAATATTTGATTCCTAGCAAATTCACCATGCCAAGCACATCAACATGCTTTGATTTTTTAAAAAAATATTGAAAATGCTCATATTTATAGTTTTATATATATATATATATATATATATATATATATATATATATATATATATATATATATATATATATATATATATATATATATATATATATATATATATATATAATGTGCGCTCACACACGTTTGTGCCCCCCACTAATGTGGATTTCTGGCTCTGCCTCTCGCAACAGTCAACGTGACACCTCTCGGCACCTAAAGGAATGTCCGAAACATATCGGTGGTTTCTTTTTGTTATCGAATAGAGAAAAAGGAAAGTCGCATCCGTTGTTACGTAGGGCGAAGTGCCCCCACAGCTACCGTTTTACAACTATAAGAGTAGTTGATGACATAGACTGGCCCCTGGCTCCCAGCTGTTGCATGACAAAGTTGCTCCCTATTGGCTGTCAGTTCCTTAATGATAAAACACCAAACTTTGGCAGTACTAAAAGTAGCTAAGAGCATGTTTGGAATATGACAATTCAATATTTTTTAATAAAGATGATTTTCCATGCCAGTGATTAATGCCTGTTTGACCATTGCTCAGGAATCTGGAATTTCTCATATAGGACAATGATGGCAAAAAGGTGAGAAATAAATCGATTGCAATTCTCACCAGAATAGGTTGGGTAAAGGAACTTCCATTGGCAACCCAAACGCATGCCTTGTGGTTGCCTCATGACCTGCTGAGTCACATTTGTATCAGCACATGCACGTCAGACCATTTTATAAGGCAATTTCAGTTACTATAATTCGAATGTGCATATGAGAGTCCTCATCAAGCAAGAAACACAGCCTTTGCTCGAAAGTTAACTAAAGTGAAGATTTCCCTAATACATAAGGAATAGGAAGAAACAAACAAACAAACAAACAGCCTTTGCTTGAAAGTTAGCTGAAGTGCAGGTTTCCCTAATACATAAGAAAACAAACAACAGAATAGGCTTCTAAACTTTTACGTAGTTTCTGGAAGACAACCAAAAAGAAAGCGCCTCACTTCTTCCTTTTCTTTGGAGGCTGGATGGCTTCCTCCTCCTCCTCCTCCTCCTCTTCATTCTCCTGATCTTCTTCTTGCACTACCTCTTCCTCATCCTCTCCACCATCTTCTCCATCATCATCTTCATCTTCGTCCTCTTCATCATCCTCGTCATCATCATGCTCATCGCCATTATCTTCATCTTCACCATTCTCTTCGCCTTGCCCGTCACCGCCACCACCAGTTCCATCTGGAACATTCTTAGTGTTCTTGTTGCTGCCATTGTTTTCATAGCGGCCGCCGCCACCATCTTCTGATGACAGCTCTTCTTCACCTTCACCAAAGCCGCCGTCATCGTTACCATCGTCAACCTCATCACCATCATCCTCACCAGCATCAGTAGGTTTAGTTTCTAGGCCGTCTCCATCAGTGGTTAACTTCTGTATTAGCACTGATTGATCCTGCCAAATTTAGATTATTAAATGTTAAGGTGGTGGGAAAGAAATAGGCAGAGCTCAAATATTCAAATTGCTCGGTTAGAGAAGGACTTGTACCATTTTTGTTAGTTCTGTTTGTCTATCCATCAGTAACAGCTCCATGTTACAGCTAGCCTGAATGTACTGCCAAAAACAGAAGGCAACCAACAAGAGACATGAGAATCAAAAGGCTACATGGCGCTGTAATTGTTGCAATGTAGTAAAGGGAAGGAACTCCCGCGGGAGAGGGCACGTGGCCTAGAAATGCTCACACTGTCTTTCCCGCGGGAAAGGGCTTCCCCAGCCCCTCTTTTCCCACGGAGCACGTGTTTGTTTCACGTCCTGCCGAAAACAATGGTCTTCCCGTGAAACAAAAGGGCCTTATGTTTCTTACATTGGAAACAAGGCCTTGTTTAGTTTGTAAACTGCCGAACAGGTATATGCATTGAACACCACAGCAGGGGTCACCCGCGTGGCCAATGGGGTGGTTGTGAAGGTGCTGAGATGAAGGCACCGGATCAAACCTGCCTGGCGCACGGGTGTGTCCTTAGCTTTCAGAGGTGGGCCACGTAAGGTAGGGTGGTCTTCGGTCCCACCCGAGGTTTTCCTCGCTTAGGCAAGGATTCCTCGTCCATATCCAGCCTAGTCCAAATTCCAAGCCACATTGATAAAGCTTTATTTTTTACGATTTTCTTTGCAAGGGAAAATCTTTTCTTAAATTAGTTTTTTCTGCTAATCCCGAAGAATTTTGATTTTTTCTTAAATATAGAGAAAATCTTGGCCCAAATACATAAAAGCCACAAGACTAATGAAAAATGCACGTTAAAATATACAAAATCACGGTAATATCACAACAGTATTGCGAAATTCTGAGAATGCCATGCAATGTCCCAGATCTCATTCTTGGAAAATCTAGGCAAGTGGGAATGTCTAGTGGCCTTTTGAAAATTCTGGTTTTCTTGAAAAAATGTCATGAATATATATATATATATATATATATATATATATATATATATATATATATATATATATATATATATATATATATATATATATATATATATATATATATATACACACACAAGCTTCTTCTGCCCACCTTCTCGTTCTGCCCCCATTCTGCCACCTCAAAAATGATCGTTTTTGGCATTTTTTCTCACATCTAACACCATAGATGTGATCTACAGGTTTTGCTTAGTGGGAACCGGGTTTTGGATCACCAGAATATGACCTGTATACAGGTTTTTCTGGTGATCCAAAATCAATGGCTATGAAGGTACCAGTTTTTTCTGCTCATAAAAAACATGTTTTTTTATCAAAAAAACATAATCCAAGAGTCCATTCCCACTAAATCAAGCATGCTTAACACATCTAATGGTTCAGATCTATCATAAAACACTTCAAAACTATTCTCTCTCTCTCTCTCTCTCTCTATATATATATATATATATATATATATAGAGAGAGAGAGAGAGAGAGAGAGAGAGAGAATATGAGAACTAATGTATGAACAGAGATTTTGATGGATTTTTTGTTCGTCTCTTGGAATCTAACCATACTGATGTGGTATACATGCTTGGTTTTATAAGAACCCACTCTTGAATCATCCAATTTTGATTCATAAACGAGGTTTTTTTAGGGCTTTAAAATCAATGACTCATAATCTTCATAAATATTCAAGCATTCAAAAACTGCATTTTTCATTGAAAATACACAATTCAATGGATGATTCCTAGCAAATTCACCATGCTAAGCACATCCACATGGTTGAATTTGCATAAAAAGTGTTGTAAATACCCGTATTTATAGTTCTCATTTTCAGTTCTCATATTCTAGTGACTCTCTCTCTCTCTCTCTCTCTCTCTATATATATATATATATATATATATATTACAAATCTAACCCTGCAGATGCATTGTGGTCCATTTGCTAGGAATCAATTGTTGGATCATCCTAATTTGATCAAGAAATGCTATTTTTTATGCTTGAATATTTATGAAAATTATAAGTCATTGATTTTCAACCATTAAAAGATCCTTCTTATACATCATAATTGGATGATCCAAAAGTCTATTTCTATAAAACCAAGCTTCTAGATAAAATAAATAAATAAAACCTATAAAAATCTATGCTCATGCCAGTAAACATATTTGGTTGGCAAACATATTTTTAGTTACTCAATATATATATATATATATATATATATATATATATATATATATATATATATATATATATATATATATATATATATATATATATAGGAAAAGAAATGGTCTCATATAGAGAAATGAAAACACCAGAAATTCATGTGTTTTTTCTAAATTCTGAACTCAAAATTTTGAAAAAACACCAGAAATTCATGAAAATCCACTATCATGCTTAATTTAGTAGGTTTTGTATTTTGTAAGTTTTTATTTTCCATATATATATATATATATATATATATATATATATATATATATAACATTTCTGCAAATATGTATTTGATTTTTTTTCTCATCTATTAATCGGTTGTTTTTCAGGAAACTAACATCAGAGATGTGATCTAAGGGTTTAAGGGTTTTGGTTAGTGGGAATGGGCTCTTGTATTTTACGACACATAGGCGTGACTTTATGAGCCTTGAAAAATCGATGGCCTGCAATATATGGCATTTTGTCGACTCAAACAAACAGATTTTTTTCTTCAAAAAACATGATCCAAGAGCCGGCTCCATGCATTTGAAGTACGTTGAATCCATCTATAAGGTTTAATCGGGTCAACAAGACCCATGCCTATGATTTCTAGCTCATTCGGATGATCATGTTGACGTAACCAAATTACATAAAAACTACCAAAACAAAAAAAGCTATTTCTATCGCGTATCCCAAAAGGAAATCTTCACATAATCAAGTAATATTCTGAAAATACTGTTTTTTTATATGGACCATTCAAAATATCTCAGTAAATCCTGTTATGTTCAAGATATCGCGATATTTTTTTATAATAGTTCTCACGAATGTTATTGCTACTTCCTAGGCACGTGAAACTCTAGTACAAATATCGATGAAATTCGATGGTCCAAACGCATCAAATAGTTGAAATGAATGGCATCCTGATGGTTAGGGATGCACACTAGCCGAGTTCGAGTAGAGCATGAGCTGTCTGAACTGGACTCGGTTCAGAATGACTTTGTTCAAACTAGTAAGCTCGCCTAGCTTATAAGGCATTGTCTGAACTCAGCTAGGTTCCGAGCTCCAGCTTCAACAAGATCTATTAAAAAAAAATAGGAAAGAGGGATTTGATTCCCAAACTTCTATAATGTTAACCAAGTGACCCACTCTTAAGCCAAAACACATCTTTTGATTATTATTACTCAAACAACTGTATAAATACTAAAAATTCTCAGCCAAAAAAGGCACAAAAGACAAGATTCAAACCCAACACATTCTAAAAAAAGACTAACGCCCTACCCATTAGGGTAATAATGTGGTTGTGAAATTATTTGCAAAGATATTATATATATTGGGTTTACAACGAACCCAGTCTTATCAAGCCTTATGGGGCTCAACAAGTCGTTCAAGCTCGAACTCGATAGCTCGTCGGAGCTTCATACACCGGTTCAAGCTTGGCTCATTTTACGGAGCCGAGCCCGAGCCGGTGTGCATCCCTACTGATGGCTCAAAGCAGTGCTGTCAGTATCTGCCTTGCGTAATGTATCGCCAGAAAACCGATACTATACTGACCTGAATCGGCTATTTTTTGATAAATGTAAAAATTAGCTTAAATTAAATTTTTAAATTTTTGATGAATGTAAAAAATAGCTTAAATTAAATTTTAATATTACTCTAATGGTCTTAACATGTGTCACACTTATGATTGATACCTAATCTTTTTTAATTATTTCTTGGCCGATTCAGAACGATACACTTGAGTATCGGTAGTTGGCCAAACGATACAGGTCCGATTCCGAAACTGTCAACATTGGCTCAAAATGCATGTTGTTCCCGGACACTTTTGTGCTCAAGAACCCTAGGTTAACCGACAAGAAGGAGGGTGTTAAATGTTCTCATGGAGACCACGATCGAAACTTTTGAGATAGGTTGGTCATAAAGACGGGGACCCCTCCAATTATTAGCCATACAATAACCACAGTCGGGCATAAATATAGGGTCCAGATCGCTTTAATTATCCACCCTTTACTTATTGATTAATGGACAGTGGGAGATCGAATCGGAGCAAGGTCGGGCCCACGGACAAAAGCAACACAGTACAGGATATTTGGCAAAGAAGGTAGCTTTTTGCTGTAAAGGATAAAGACCCTTTTACCCCTAACTTCAACAACATCCCCAACAAAAAGGGCACACCTGAACTACCCCATCAAAACTGCGAGGATGGTTGAAAGGGTAATTCAGTCATTCAAAAGCCCAACAGAAAACCCTCAGCCCCAGAGATTCCTCTGAAAATCTGATCTCCTTGTAGAGCCAGAGAACCGGAAGAGAGCAAAGAGAGGAAGACGCTAGGAAAATGGCGGTAAAATGAAAGAGAAAAAGAAAAACTTCTCTCTTATTTTCTCCCAATGAAGATGGAAGCAAGAAAACAAAACCCTGGGGATAACAGTCGTGCGGAGACTCGTTGCCGATAGGAAAAGAGATAACGGGACAGGTTTTCCTTTTTTCCCTTTTTCTAAAATTTTCAGACAAAAATACGTGATTGGATAAAGTAAAACGCTGTTATAATTAATTAATTAAGAATTAGGAGCGTAAGGAACACGCTGGAGGAATATGCCGCGTTTGCATACGAGAGGAAAGATCATTAATTCGAATAAAAAAAGGGAAAAATAATGGGAAATATTTTTCGTTCCGCTAACCGACGAGAGCAACGGAAACGGAAAAAATGATTAAAAAAAAATCAATGCAAGCAGAGAGGAGGGAAAAGGGCTTACTTGGAGCAGAGTCGCCTTTAGGAGGTTGACGACGGCAAGGGTTTCCAACGCCTTACCGAACCAGAGCTCAACTAGCAACCCGACCGTACGCAGCCGAGCCTCGGCCGGAGCCAACGCCATCTCTAAGGCTGAGATCTGAGATGGACGGCAAACCAGAACTGTTAGATCACCACATCACAGAGAGAGAGAGAGCGAGAGAGAGATGAAGAAAAAAAAGGCAGCTTTTCACGGGATCTCTAGGGAGAAACCGGAGTTGAAGAGCCACCAGACCGGAAACTAGAGAAATCCGGCGAGAACACCGCCGATCTAGCGCTGTACCAGCAGAAAGCCGGCGAGAGTCCGGAATTCCGGCGTTTCCGAGAGAAAACAGAGCAATCTCTGCAGAAACTCGCCGGAAATGCATGATTTCCGAGAAATTTCGCCCGAGAACCGATCGAAACGAGAGATTTCTCGGAGACCGACTGAAAAATGCAAGGAAACGCCGACACCGGAATTTCTGAGAAATCTCGCCCGGCAACCGATTGAAACAAGAGATTTCCCGGAGACCGACGTGAAAAATGCAAGGAATAGACGGAAAAAGGAGATAGAAGGTACCTGAAAGCTGAAACCCCGCCGGAACCCTAGAGGATCTGCCTCAACCACCGGTACTAAGACAGCGTCAGAGAAGAGCCCTCCCGAGCATCCTCAGCCGTCCATCTCTCCGTTCATTTACTGTGAGAGAAGAGACTTCCCTTTTTTTCCACTCCAGGGCCAGGGGACGAGGAGAACCGGTTTAGAGAATTACGGGCACTCCGGGCAGCTCGGGCAGCGTCCCCGCCGTTGTGCTCTCACCGTGGCGCTCCCTGCCCGAACAATTAGTGAAGTCCAGACGGAAAGGTGCGGATTCGTTAACGTTCACTTAACTCCTTTTCATTAAAGCAACGAGTCCACCTTGTACGATCTTTTTTTCCTCTTAGTTTTTTATTTTCTTTTTGTGGTGATGAGAGATAACCATGGTTAGCTGTAACCATGGTTGGGGGCTCTGGTTACTGCTCATCGAAAAAGTTGGTGAGGGACCCAGGTTGGTCAACGGTCAACCACTGGGCCTTGGTTCGTCGGTCAACGTGGTCAGAGTTACAAGACCTTTGCTAGTTGCTACCATGAAAGACTTTGACCAGCAGCAGCTTTGGTGGGTCTGCTAGGGCACAATTTTTTTGTTTTTTTTTTCACGAGGGACGGTAAAAACTACGGTCTGAGTAAGAGACCTGGCCGGTGCCTGCAGCCTCGCTTCTCTGGTGGCGTAAAACTGTGGTGCACCCCTCTCCTTATTAACGCAAGGGGGTCATGGGAATGGGAATGAAACCTCGACCACCCGTCTAGCAGCCTAGGCCCTATTTTACTGTTCACCTTAGGGCGCGTTTGAACTGACCTCGTGGCCTAGTTAATGAACTTTGAAAGTTTCTAGAAGTGGTTGACTAACCAAAGTTGGTGGGGGTGCCATATAAATAGTGGTAATCTTTGGATAAAACCAGTCGCAAACATCATGCTATTAAAAAACAACGTGATTATTTTATGATATTTTTTTTTATTTTTTAAAGGCAAGTTGGAGTTGGGCATACGTACGGATGGCAGTGGACCCGTCTCAAAATTTTAACCTCTATCCTCGCACAGGTTTGGATTTTAACCTCCATCCTTGCCTCCATTACCGTCCTCTATCTCCAATCCAAACGGGGCGAGGCCGGGTGGGGCCCCATTCCCCCTCGGTTCATTGTCATTCATAAAGAAGGATTGGGGACGGGGTGGGGATGGAGGAAAGCGTAAGTCCATCCTCACACGGGTTTTGATTTTAACCTTCATCCTCACCTCCATCACAGTTTCATGTCCTCCATCCCCCGTTCTACTGCCATCCCTAGTTAGGCAGACTCCTACCAATTATACAACAATACCATTGGGTTTTGAACATGCAACTTCCCAACACAATGTGATGTACACTAGCTGATCCTAACAGACAAGTGGAGCCCCCGTTGTTTTTTTTTATGATATTTTCTGACATGAGAATAATGTGATTTTTTGGATAATATGTTTTCTTGGGATAATAAATTATATGTGGTGTATTGAAAATTTAGAAGTCAATATAAATGAAAATATCTTGATATTTCTATATACCAACAATCTGTGACGTATCGAAGACATTGAGATGTTATAATTAAGAATGCATATGCTATTATTTTATAGCTATATTCTTTTTGACACCAAAATCTTTAAAACAGCGATTATTCATATCTATCTTTTTTAATTTGTATTTGTATGTATATTTTTTATTTAAACAATTCATTTTTGGTAAGAACTTCTTGATTGAATCTTGAGAAGCAGAAAAAAATTAAATAACCTCCTATAAATGGTCATTCTAAAATGTCATTTTTAAATGCTTTTCATATGATTCAACGAGTTCACTAGAGTTTTAGACTTTCAGTCACTCATCTAAAAAACATGGGATATTTGGAATATTGCGTTGCACTCCAACACATAATCACGAATATTAGAGATATTTTGAAAGCATAATGATTTTAAGCACAATATTTTTTTCAAAGTTGCTGAAATCTCAAAACAAAATTATAAGGTTTTTCTAAGTGCTACATATTTTGAGCATATCATAAATTTACCACGTCACTAAAGCAACGTGTGCAATTTTGCAATACTATCTATCTATCTAAAATTTATAGATTAAAATTTTATCTTATGTTGTTAACCAAAAGTAAGTCTTTGTTTAAGAAGAAAAACCCTTGCCTAAGGGAGGAAAACCCCAAGTGAGCCCCCACGACCACTCTAAGATCGTCCCCTTGATCATGAGAACGTGACTTTGTTTCATGATAAAATATCATGCAAGTGCTGGGAGGTGGTTTTGGCATAGTGGGATATGACTTAGGCCGCTAGGCGAGTGGTCTAGGTTCAAAGGTTATAGGTGTCATCCCTTGCGCAAGCCGTGGCGGATCCCTTGGGGGCGATGGGGTAAGCCTACACTTTTATGCTGCAAAAACATCGACTGCAAGTACAGCAGCACTACAAGGTCTCTCATTTATCCATGTAAATTTCAAAAAAAAAAAATGTAAGTGGTCGGAAGGACATGATCGTCATTTTGAAAATCAGATCTTTACTTCACGATGGACGACAGATCATTGGGAAAAACAACAAAACATCTCGCACGTGTGGTTTCACACGGGTGGATTTAGGTGGGGACAGCGTGTGGCCTGACCTGGCCTGCAAAATATCTCAAAAAATAATTTTGCTTTCTAACGAATCCAATTCGCTGAGCAGACGCTTTCCCTACTTTGATTGGATGTGATTCTCATTCTGCCACGTTGTCGACCCTCTCCATTGGATACTCACCACGTGTTCTTTTCGGCACGTACGCTATCACGTGACTGGGGAGAGGGGGTTACCTGGTCGATGTCAAAGGTTAAAAAATGCAAAGGGCAGTTGAATATGCTAATGATACAGATCTGAGCTTTGACTTTGTTCGAGTGTCAACCAGTCCCATTAAGATCCGATCCCGACACATACCAGAACTGATAGGATCAGGGTTTGGTAAAAGAAGGAAGGGGTCCGATTAATTATTCGGACCTGAACATTAAATGGGCCAGGTATGTTTATTAAAAATTTAAACCAAACCTAGATCAGACCCAAGTTACAATTAAGATCCTCAATTTTCAATATTAAAGACTTAAAATATATATGTAATCTTTACCAGATCCATGAAAGTTCTGATTAAATCTTGATCCAGATTCGATACTGATGCCTTCTAGTCGGATGCAGGTCTAAACCATCCATTTTGGCAAAGGTCTGACCTGTTGACACCCCTAGAAATGACTAGGTTTGGTGGTACATAACAATGGGGTTCCACGTGGTTGGTAGGAGCTGTCAGTGCACGTCTCCTTGTGGCGGAACGTTGCAGGTTCGAACCCCAGTGGTACTTTGAATAGTACACTAACCCCAATTGACTTAAAAAAACAGGTTTGGTGGTAAATGTTTGGAAACAGACAGCTGAGATGAAAAATTATGCATTTCAGGAAAGGAAGTCCAAGGCGGTCTCTCCAAATATTGTCGATCTGAATCTATTTTCAAATAGCTTTACGAAATCGGTCAATTAGGTTCCAGGATAATTCGAGCTGAATCGGCCATTTTTACTTTTAATATAAACAATCATAAAAAAAATTTAAAGATTGTTACAATATTAAAACATTTTTAAATATCAAAATGCTTTGAAAAATATTAAAAATCAGCTGAACGCCGAACTGGCCATTGAATCTATTTGGGGCCGATACGATACTGATAGGCCGATTCATATAAATACTGACAACATTTATCATTCTTTGGCATTTGAATCGAATCCCGGATTTGGCTACCACTTTTTCCGAATAAACTCCTCCTGACTACCAGTTTCCAAACAAAGCATAAAGTGGAGGATGGATGCCTTTCTTGTGGGAGAAGCACAAAAGAACAATGGGAGGCTGAGTTCCTGATGTGTTGAATGGATGAATAGCCTGTGATAAGAAGGTGCCGCCGTGAGTGAATAGCAAGAAGAGTAGGATTTGTTCTGTTTTTTTTACTCAGAGAAACCAGTCCAGGCGTACTGCCTCAGCCCACCATACTTCGGGTCTCTGTCCATATCAACGTAAAACTCTGAGGGCTTACCCCTCAACCTCAGGGAGTCGCCAAGCTTCAGCTTACATAGGGAGGTGAGGCTTATGGGATTTGTACCTAGAATGTCCGTTAAAAGTCTAGGCCCCATAACACTACACCAAACCCCTTGGGTCTAAGACTTGTTCTCTTTGGCGTAACAGGATTTTAGGCATCTTGTTCTGTTTGGCACAACACGATTTTAGGCATCCACAAGTTCTGTTTTTGGGGTTCTCGTCTATTTAACACCATGCATTTCACTTGTCGATCATTTCAGTGTGATTTGACACTGAACACACCAGTTTCTTCTCTTCATTTAAATCCTTGACACCCACCCAGGTCACCCGAGTGGCAGCCGTTTTGGGGTGAAGGTGCTAACCCCATCATCCCAAGTTCGGCTCCCACCGGGTGTGTAGGTGCCTTTAACTGACAGGCTCCATGAAGGCTTGGGTGTCAGTGACCCCACCTGGGGTTTACCTTGTAGGGGGCGGGCTCATTAAGTGGTCCAGTTCTCGGAGACAGAGGCTCCGAGTCACCCAAATAAAACAAAAAATAAAAAAGGCACCGAACGAAAGAGAGACGTTACGGATCATGAACGCAGTCAGACCCTTGTTAAACACAATCAACCTAAATCTAACCTCACGTATTTCTTTGTCACTAGAATATGAAAACTGTAAATATAAGAACTACTGTGTATATCGAGATTTTCATATTTTTATTATTATTTTCACTTAAATCTGGCCATACTGATGAAATATACAGGGTTTTAATTCTTAGGTTTTTTATCATGAATATCACATCCGTGTGATCAGATTTGCAAAAAAATGGTTTTACAAGTGATTTTTAAAAGTGCTTTAAACGGTTTGTACCCTCGTTTGGTTGGATGGTCCCCATATATATATATATATATACACACACACAAGAAGGTGGTAGCTGCTAACCACTTTTTCAGCTAATTGCAATGCTAACCGAGATTTTGAAGGGTTTTTCCATGTTCCTTATATCTGACTCTTGGATCATCCGATTCTGATACACAAGTAGGTTTTTATAAAGTTCAAAAAATCGATGGTCTAAGGCTTTCCTAAATATTCAAGACTTAAAAAATGTTTTTCATAAAAAATTCATCAAAAAACCATGATTCAAGTTTCATTTCCTAGTAAAAAAAAGTGGTTAGCTAGAAAAATGGTATGTAGGTACCACCTATATATTGCCTACCATCTTTTTTATACTACCGCCAGCCTACTGGGGTTTGAAAGGTCTTTTTTAAAAAATTTCACAAGTAGGTTTTTATAATATTTAAAAATTGACGATCTATAATTTGCAAAAATGTTCAATGCTTAAAAAAACATGCTTTTTATCAGCAAAACATGATCCAAGTGCCATTTCCTACCAAATTGACCATGCCAAACACATTTGGACGGTCAAATTTGCACAAAACAACCAATAAACATCTATTCAATGGCTGTAGGCTCAAAAAGTGGTTGGCAGCTACCACCTTTCCCTGGTGGCACCCGATTAAGTGGGCACATTATTGCAGCTGATAAATCATCTACTGGGATCAGCTATTGGTCAATCCATCAAAATCTCTTTATTGCTTTTTTCAGTAGGCAATCTGGGTAGGCCACTGAGGTACTCCAATCGAATACCGCCTAAGACAGTGCTATCCTATCAATCCCATTAAATCGCGGCATCTTGCACAGCTGTGAGTTAAAAGGCACCAACCTTGGACCTGTGGTTACACTGCAACTAGACCTGTCACACTTGAAATAGGTCAAGAAATCCAAAACTGTAGTTATTAGCTATCATAGTATGTATGTTTCTGAAAACTTGAAGCACAGCATCGATCACCGAAAAAACAGGGCGGATCTTGCCACCAAATGCAAATTAACATTGATTCTTGTTACGCAGATCCTACATCATGCAAGGGGTATTTTCTCTGCTGTCAATGGTTACAAGCTACAATACATTTGTTGTTAATCTATTGTTTCATTCTTTAAGTAGCAAAGAGTCCTAGATACCATTTTGAATATTGATTACCTACTCAAAATAGGGGTGGGCATCCAGCTGGCCTGCGCCAGTTTAGCCCACCGGGCTTTAAGTGCGGCCTGTCCCAGCCCATTTAATAACAGGCCGGGCTTTGGCCCGGTTTTTAACGGGCTCAGGTTTGAAGAGCAGCCCATGACCCCAGCCCAATGGGCCAATGTGAAGTGGGCCGGGCTCGGCCCAAACCCAACTAATTAGGTAAATGATAAATAATTAACAAGTTTGCATGTACTCAACTAATTATCTTTCTAGTTTTAAAAAATTAATGCAATTAAATAGGTAAATAATAATAGTTACCAAGTTACTATGCAATTAACTATTTTTTTTAATTTTTATATTATTAGTTACCAACTAATTAATTTTGATATGATCTTAGCAAACACTTGGTTTAGAAAGAGAGAGTCTCACCTAGTAACATTTATAAGTGGGGTTAATATGAGTCAGATAAATTTTTTCCTACTTAGAAAGAGAGATAGGGGTTGTTGCATCGATTGTAAGGTTATACCAAAAGAAAGTGTAGCTACACAACATAGAGTCTTAATTTTAGATCTTAGAATTAGACAATGCCGCAAAAGAGATAGACATAGGATAGATCCTAGAATTAAGTGGTGGGCACTGAAAGGAGCTAGACAAGGAATGTTTGTAAAGCAGGTAGTTAAGGAAACTGATTGGTGTCTCGAAGAGGATTCAGAATCAATGTGGAATAAGATAACGGGTGGCATGAGAGAGGTAGTTAAGGAGGTATTGGGTGAGTCTAAAGGCGGTGCACCGCTAGGTAAGGATACATCGTGGTGGAACGAGGATGTTAAATTAGCTATTAAGGTTAAAAGAGAGTGTTATAGAAATCTAAGTAAGAGTCGTGATAATGAGAATTTGAAGAAGTATATGATAGCAAAGAAGCTTAAAAAGTAGTTCGAAACGCGATGAATAAGGTATATAAGGAGGTTTATGATAAATTGGATACCAAAGAGGGCGAAAAGGATATTTATAAGCTTGCAAAGATGAAAGATAGGAAATCGAGGGATCTAGGTATGGTAAGATGTATCAAAGATGAAACGCAAAGGGTTTTAGTCAAAGATGAAGAGATTAAGGAGAGATGAAAAAATTATTTTGATAAGCTATTTAATGAAAGTCATGCTCAGGATCTTGGAGACTTCTACATTCCTTTTCATGAGATGAATCGTGACTTTATGCGCAAGATTCAAAAGAAAGAAATTGCAGAGGCTTTGAAGAAAATGAAATCAAGAAGGGCAGTTGGCCCAGATGATATACCTATCGAGGCTTGGAAATGCTTGGGAGAGAAAGGTTTAGAATGGTTGACAAATCTTTTCAACAAGATTTGGCGGACAAATAAGATGCCTAATGAGTGGAGGAAGAGTACTTTGGTGCCTCTATATAAGAATAAGGGTGATATACAAGATTGCACAAACTATCGTGGTATAAAACTCATGAGTCATACTATGAAACTTTGGGAGAGGGTGATTGAGTCTAGGTTGAGAAAGATTGTCATGATATCGGAGAATCAATTTGGTTTTATGCCAGGAAGATCAACTATGGAAGCTATGCATCTTCTTAGACAACTTAATGAAAGAAATAGAGAGAGGAACAAAGATTTGCATATGGTTTTTATTGATTTGGAGAAGGCTTACGATAGAGTACCTAGGGACGTTCTCTAGTGGACAATGATGAAGAAAGGTGTTTATCTCAAGTACATTAGTATAATTAAAGATATGTATGAAGGAGTAGTAACCAATGTCCGCACTTGTGGAGGGGTGACAACCAATTTTCCTATAACGGTTGGGTTACATCAAGGATCTGCTTTAAGCCCTTTCCTATTTGCTATAGTGATGGATGAGCTTACGAAATCAATTCAAGAAAATGTGTCGTGGTGTATGTTGTTTGTTGATGACATTGTTTTGATTGATGAGTCTAGAGCTGGGGTTAATACTAAGTTAGAATTATGGAGACAGACATTAAAAGCAAGAGGTTTTAAGTTGAGTAAGAGTAAGACAGAATACATGGAATGTCGGTTTAGTAAGCAACGAAGTAGTGATGGGAGTGTAGTGAAGCTTGGTGAGCAAGAAATACCGATGGATGATTGTTTCAAATATTTGGGATCTATCATTCAAAAGTATGGAGAAATTGACGGAGATGTAAATCATAGGATAAAGGTTGGGTGGATGAAATGGAAAAATGCAACTGGAGCGTTGTACGATCGTAGAATGTCATTGCGGTTGAAGAGAAAGTTTTATAGGACGACTATTAGGCCCGCTTTACTATATGGTACGGAATGTTGGGCTGGCAAGAAAGATCATATTCAAAAAATGAGTGTAGCTGAGATGCGTATGCTGAGATGGATGTGGAAATACAATAAAAGATAAGATTCAGAACAAGGAGATACGTAAGAAGGTAGGCGTTGCACCCATTGAAAATAAGATGAGAGAGAATCGTTTACGGTGGTTTGGACATATTCGGCGAATGCCTAATGATGCTCCAGTTAGAAGGATGGAGAAATGGGAAAATATATTAGTTAAAAGAGGTCGGGGTAGGCCTAGGAAGACACGGATGGAGGTGATAGGAAAGGATATGAATGCTTTGAACCTCACCGAGGACATGACATTAGATAGAAATGACTGGAGGAGAAGGATTCATGTGGAAGACCCTGAATGATTTTCTTTTTTGGTTCATATCGCCGACCCCAATTGTTTTGGGATGAAGGCGTAGTAGTAGTAGTTGTTGTTGTATTATTAAATATCAATAAATAACTCAATCCCATCAGGCTGGCCCAGTAGCCTGCAGGCCAACACAGACCCGACCCACGTATATAATGGGTCAGGTTTCAGCCCAGTAGCTAACAGGCCTGGGATTAAAACCTTGACCCAAACCCAGCTCATGGCGGGCCGGGTCAGCTTGGCCCATGGCCCAATGCTCACCCCTAATTCAAAATCAACTGTTACCACCAAAGGAATAAAAGAGAAGAATCCTGCCAATTAATGGCATGCATACGCCAAAATTAGAAAATTATCCCATCTTTTTCAGATTTGGTATGTTTGGTTGCTTCTGTTTTTATATTTAGTAACACGCTGAAAATGTGAGCATTTTGTTATGTGGAAATGTTTTAAATAAATCCAAGTATTTGAAATGTAAGGCTATAATGAGAAAGCCTTAAACAAGAGAGACTGTGTGCCCCTCTTTTTCCCCTCAAAACAGGAAGCTAGTTTCCTTAGGCCTTTTCTTTTAAAAAAGAAAAAATAGTTCCTCCATTTACTTGTACTCTCTCCAAACACATCGATAATATTATAGTACTTGTACCACCGAGGTGGTATCCCATGTGGTAAGCGGGGTCCTGTGCCAAGCTGAAGGCCCATGTTCGAATCCCTCTGCCACATGGGGCTTAAGAGATATCTGGTAGGGGTCCTCCTAACCCCAGCTTGCCTTAAAAAAACATATATTATAGTACTTGTGTAAATCCCAAACATCATTAAAAAGTTATTCCACTTTTTCAAGTTCAAGGTCACAGATAAAAGGTTCAGCCGTTGGTAATTATTTTCTAACCTTAAAAGAAAAGCATAGATCATATCCATAAAACAAGCAAGAAAAAACGAAAATGTAAAACAACTAATGCATCTGCAGATTAAGTGATTGTAAAACCCCAATATCAACTCGTTAATAACACAACATAATTACAGAAAAGAAAATGGGTCCTCACAAGTGCAGTTAGAGTTCAATTAGTCTAATCATAAGGAGGAAATAAAATATGATTCATAAAGCTATACACACTTGAGCCACGTTTGCTTAACTCCCATGAGCCAAAACAAATGTAAGAGAATGGAGCATGAAAAAATGACTCATTTTCTCATTTCTTACCAGAATCACAACACAAGGGGCTTCTTGTGACTCTGATTGTGATTCAGATTCATATGATTCAACATCTCATCTGGTTCGGAATCGTATTTTGTGGCAAAGCAAACGTACCCTTGGGTTATGCGCAGAATTGTGTTCAAATCATCTCTTGAATAATCCTTCGCATTGTCACTTCTTTTGAAGAAATTCATTTTTCCAAGAGATCAAACCAAAGTTATCAAAAACGTGCCTTGAGGAGCAAAAGGTGTGCCTCGCCTTGAGGCGCGGCCCTCTGTGCCTCAAGGCACAAACCTGAGGCGTGAGGCGCAAAAAAAATTATACAAGAAGATTTCTAAGGCATAATCAACAAGATTTTTGCAGGTTAATCTTATATATTTTTCAGTTATTTCAGTTATTTAATCAGTTTCTTAGTATATTTTAACTTTTGTTGGTTAATCTCATATATTTTCCAGTTACGTAATCAGTTTTTTAGTTACTTTTATATGTTCATCTCATACTTTTTAGAATAAACTCATATATTTTAACTTTTGTAGGTTAATCTCATATATTTTTCAGTTATTTCAGTTATGTAATCAGTTTCTTAGTATATTTTAACTTTTGTTGGTTAATCTCATATATTTTTCAGTTATGTAATCAGGTTTTAGTTACTTTTATATGTTAATGTCATATTTTTTAGTACTTATTTGAGATTTTTTATTTTCTTATTGGTTGTTATTTCATAAATAAAGCATTTTTTATTTATTTGTATTTTTAGATATATTTTTATAATTTTTTTAAAGTTTTCAAAAGAAATTAGGCTTACGCTTTACGCCTCGCCTCGGTTTTTGGTGGAGCGCCTCGCTACGTCTCCAATGCTTTTCACAACACTGGATCAAACCGAGATAAGAGACAAAGATCACTTCAACCATATTCCAACTCCTAATCTCTCAAATCTATATGGGACATGTATTTCAAGTTTTTCTGATACCAAGAATTGTGGATATATAGTTAGGCCAAATAATTTTGCAGCTAGTAAGTTATAAAGATATTTAGTCAAGATAGTTGCAATGCATTTCAAGAGAAACTGCAATGGCATCAATCATCTGTAACAATGTACTTTTTACGATAGAAATAAATAAACTATTCTGCTAGAATGAAACTGTAATAGAAACAATGACAGACTGAATGTGAGCTCAAAGTCGACGCAGACCATCTTCTATAATCAATTAATTTGCTAAAAACATCCAATAGGAGAAAACATGGTGAGGACACAACTTCCTATAACAAGAACAAACAATGTAAGCCACAATAAAGATAGACAGCATGACCAGTCAAACAAAAAGTGTGAACTTTCCGAAATGGATCCTTTTAAAGAGACATGATCAACATGCACACAAGCTTCATAGAAAAGTGTACTTACAAAAGAATATAAACTGTTGGTTTAAAACAGTGCAGAGCTTGTTCTGCGCAGCTGGTACCTCGGTGTTGGAATTGGAGTGGACAGGATATTATTGAACTTCTGTCAAGCAGTAAAAATTGTCTCAGTTGCTGAACTTTATACAACTTTCATGAAACTGAAAAACTAAATCAAAGTCCCAAACAATAAACTAAACTTCACAGACCAAAAGAAATAAGACAGCTATTTGCAGACGTGTATCTTGAAACATCTCGGTGTTAGAAAATAACATATATATGTATATACTTGAATATATATATACACTCTTCGTAATACAAGAGTATGTATATGTATATGTATATGTATATGTATATATATATATATATATATATAACTATATATTTAAAGTATGTATGTATATTCTTGTAATACTGTTTTATTTATTTATTTTTGTAATTTTATTTCTTTCTCTTTTTTTTTTTGTCTTTTTGTCAAACAGTCATAATTGACTAGAGCTGTTGGGCTGTCAAAACAGTCAAACAGCCTTTTTGTCAGGTTCTGTCGAACAGTCAAAATGTTGACTGTTTGAATAGAGCTGTTGGGCTACTCCCAACGGCTCTAATTAGAGCTGTTGGGAGTAGCCCAACAGCTATTCCAATAGCTCCTCTCATGTAATCTCTCTATAAATAAAGGCATGCTGCCCATTGTAATTCAATTTAAAAGGTAGAGGGTTTTACCTCTCATATATTCAGATTCAAGTGCATTTATGCACTATTCTTATGTTTGTGCTGTGGAGCATTTTGTATGCTATTTTGGTTTACCATATTGGGTGAATGTATGTTTTGTCAAGTTGTTTGCAAACTTGATTGTGTGTAAGAATCTTTATATGGTATCAGAACTTGGTGTATGATCAACCGTGCATTGGTGAGCTGCCTCGTAAAGTGTGCCTTCTTTCTTTCGTGATTGGTGATTCTTTTTTTCTCTTTGGATTCATCATGGGTGAATTTTTTCCACACAATACAAGCAACTCCAACTTCATTCCGCCATTCAAACTTGAAGGAAACAACTATAACATTTGGGCGGGACACTTGGAGACATTCATCAAGGGTCAAGGTTTGTGGAGATTTGTAAGAGGTACCATTCTTGAACTCACTCCCAAAATTACATTAGGTGAAAATGATGTTGAGACTAGTTTTGAAGAAAGAAACAAAGCCATAGAAGAATACTACAAAAAATTAGATGGATGAGAAATGAAAAATGCCAAAATTCTTTCATAAATGCTTAGTGGAGTTGAGACAAAAATTGTCTCAAACCTTTTGTATTATAAAAAGGCAAACGAAGCATGAGAATATCTTAGAGGTATGTTTACCGAAAAAGATATGGCTCACAAGTATTATCTCCAAGAAAAAGTTAGAAACATTAAACGAAAAGATAAGAATGTAAGAGATTATTTTATAGAGTTATCTTCTATTTGGACCCAACTTGCCCAATTTGAACCCAAATGGAAAGGAAAGTGTATAGAAATGCGGAGAGTTCAAGTTGAAGAAGATAGACTTTTCGCTTTTCTCTATGGTTTGAGACCCGAATTTGAACAAACAAGGGTCTCCTTGCTATCATCTTCATCACCTCCTCCTATTCATGAGATTCTCACTAAACTTAGTAGAGAAGAGACTAGGCTAAACATGAGTAAAAATGTTAGTATGCTTGTTACTTCTAGCAATGGTCAAGAAGAGGATTGCGCACTTGACGCATCAAAACCAGGATATTATATCAAGTCATATAAACCTCTTCATTTTAATAACAATCGAGGAGAATAAAAAATCATTTGCCATAATTGTAATGAGTCCGATCATATTAGGCCTCAATGTCCTAGATACAAATATAAGCCTCAAGAAAAACGTGTTGCCGCTGCACCATCAAAACAAGATGAAGATACTTTGAATCTCAAAGACCTCACCAAATCATTATCTCAACTGACGGAAGCATTGCAACCACTGCTTAAAGAATCTACCTCAGAAGCGGTCATTGCAACCTCTTCTACTCCTGGTATGTGCTCTTGGCTTCTTGATTCAGGAGATTCTTTTCATATGACCCCACATAGATCTATATTATCTGAATGTCAACCTAATTCAAATGCATCATTTGTTTCCACTGCTGATGGTAGTGCCTTGAAAATAGAGGGTGTTGAAATTTTTAAAAATGATTTGTCAAAACATAACTTTTATATTCCAAAAATAAGACTTATACCAAAACTTCATCTTAATCTACTTTCTGTTTCTCAAATCTCGGATCATGGATGTGATGTCATTTTCTCATCAAGTAAATGTTGGTTGCCGAATCGCCAATCCAAGAAATTGATTGGGGAAGGTTCTAGGCAAGGAGATCTCTATTATATGGATTTTCTTTGTATTCCAAAGGAATCATTTTGTAACACTGCTCAAACAAAAGACATACGAACTTGGCATCATAGACTTGGGCATCCAAATATAAGGAAATTAAATTTTGTACCTATTACGAAGAATCTTTGTAAAGATAATTTTGAATGCAAAGAATGTTTACTTGGTAAAATGACAGTCTTGCCTTATGGTCAAAGAACTTTTTACTCCTCAATGCCTTTTGAATTAGTTCATTCGGATGTATGGGGTCCTGCTCCTGTAGCCTCTAAAAGAGGATTCTCCTACTATGTTGTGCTTATTGATGACTTCACTAGATATTGTTGGACTTACTTTCTTAAGTTTAAATCAGATGTATTTGCAACCTTCAAAACATTTCATAATATGATTAAAAATCAATTTGAAAGTAAACTCAAAATTCTCAGAACTGACTCTGGAGGGGAATACTTGTCAAATGAGTTTAAACATTTTTTAGAAAACAAAGGAATTTTACATCAAAGATCATGTCCTAGAACCCCACAACAAAACGGAATTTCAGAAAGAAAACACAGACATATTATGGAAACTACAATGACTCTTCTTATTGCTAAAAATGTTCCAAAAAATCTTTGGGCCGAAGTTGCATTAACCTCAGTATATCTTATAAATAGGATGCCTTCCAAAACTTTATCTAATGAAATTCCTTTTGAAAAATTATTCAAATATTAACCTGACAATCTTTGGTTGTAAATGTTATGTTTTGAATGATAAAGGAGATAAACTATCTTTTAAAGCTAGCTCATGTGCGTTCATTGGTTATTCAGAAACACAAAAAGGATTTAAATGTTATGATACCAAAAATGATAAACTTCTCATTTCAAGGAATGTTAATTTTGTTGAAAATGAAAGTGAATTTGAAGAAACATGTTGGAAGACATAAACTCTGATTATTCTTTCTTGTTTAAACTATTGTCTAATGATGAAAATATTTATGTAGAACCTCCTATTGAAAATAGAACAACAGTTGAACCAATAGTATACACTAGAAGAAATCGAAATGCATCCAATGAAGGTGTAAATCAAAGTAATCATGAAGCATCAGAAATTCCTTCAGAACAAACCACTACTCGTAGATCTGAATGAACCTTAATAATCTCAAATAAATTTGTGTCTTATGATTCATTCTCTCCTAAACATAGAGCATGTCTTATAGCTATCCATTCATATTTTGAACCCTCATGTCACAATGAAGCAAAAAATTTACCCGAATGGATAAAAGCTATGTGCATAGAATTAGAAGCTCTTAAAGATGCTAATACTTAGAAAATTCTGAATTTACCCATAGGAAAGAAGACAATAGGTTGTAGATGGGTTTTTTAAGTAAAAACCAAAAGTGATGGATACTTGGAAAGGCATAAAGTCAGGCTAGTTGCCAAAGGATATTCTCAAGAATACAGAGTAGATTATGAAAAAACTTTTGCTCCTGTTGCCAGGATGACCACTGTTCGAATGCTTGTAGCTATTTCAGCTATTAAAAATTAAAATATATTTCAAATGTATGTTAAAAATGCACACCTGAAGCTTGGTTTGATACTTTTAACAATGTTATTTCAAGGTATGGTTTTAAACCATGCTATACTGATACAACTTTGTTTATCAAGAACTCTTCTGCTGGTATTATAATTTTACTTTTATATGTTGATTACAGGTAGTGACAAAGAGGAAATCAAGAAAGTAAAACAGTTTTTTGAAAAATTCTTTTGAAATGACAGATCTTGGGTTTCTAACATACTTTCTTGGTATAGAAGTTTCATACTCTAACAGAGGATATGTCACAAACAAAGTTTGCTTCAGATATTATTGACAGGTCAGGACTTGCAGATGATAAAGTTATTGATACTCCAGAGATTGTCGGAATGAAAATGCGAGCCGAGATGGAATTTCTTTGGACAATCCAACTCCCTTCAGACAGCTAGTGGGATCTCTTATGTATTTAAGTATTACAAGACCAGACATAGCTCATGTTGCACATATAGTCAATCAATTTCAACATGCTCCAACATCAGCTCATATGAGTGCAGTCATGAGAATTATCAAATACATCAAAGGCACTATAAATAAGGGAGTCTTTCTATCTTCTTTCTCCTTAGACCTTATTGCATATTCTGATGCTGATTGGGGAGGGAATCCAAATAACAAGCGCTCAACAACTGGTTTTTGTGTATTTCTAGGTGAATCTTTGATTTCATGGAGGTGCAAGAAACAACAAAAGGTGTCATTATCATCTACAGAAGCTGAATATAGAGCAATGTCAACTACTACTATGGAAGTCGTGTGGCTCAAACAACTGACTTCAGATATGGGGATTCACCTTCAGAATCCTACAAGATTGTGCTGTGACAATAAAAGTTCGATATACATTGCTCGAAATCATACGTTTCGTGAAAGAACTAAGCATATAGAGATGGATTGTCATTTTGTTCGTGAAGAATATTTGAAGAATATTAATCTTCGATATGTGACATCAGAATATCAACTTGCTGACTTCTTCACCAAGGCACTGTGCTCACCAAGATTCAACTTTTTACTTGACAAACTTTCGGTGATTTCACCATAAGTTTGAGGAAGACTGTTAGAAAATAACATATATATATATATATGTATATACTTGAATATATATATATATACTCTTCGTAATACAAGAGTATGTATATGTATATAACTATATATTTAAAGTACGTACGTATATTCTTGTAATACTGTTTTATTTATTTATTTTTGTAATTTTATTTCTTTCTTATTTTTTTATGTTTTTTTGTCTTTTTGTCAAACCGTCATAATTGACTAGAGTTGCTGGGCTGTCAAAACAGTCAAACAGTCTTTTTGTCAGGTTCTGTCAAACAATCAAAATGTTGACGGTTTGAATAGAGCTGTTGGGCTACTCCCAACGGCTCTAATTAGAGTGTTGGGAGTAGCCCTATTCCAATAGCTCCTCTCATGTAATCTCTATAAATAAGGGCATGATGCCCATTGTAATTCAATTTAAAAGGTAGAGGGTTTTACCTCTCATATATTCAGATTCGAGTGCATTTATGCACTATTCTTATGTTTGTGCTGTGGAGCATTTTGTATGCTATTTTGGTTTACCATATTGGGTGAATGTATGTTTTGTCAAGTTGTTTGCAAACTTGATTGTGTGTAAGAATCTTTACACTCAGAAGGTGACGATAATCTAATAGGCCTTTGCATACTTCAATTATGATGACTCAGGATTCCCTAAGTGTACAAAACTGATCTATTAGATCGATGATGGCCAAAATATCCTGCAGAACCAAGCTTAATCAGTTTTTGATCTGATGGATCTGGTTATTATTAACTGCATATCACTCAGACTGATGTGGTCAGTACCATCTATTTTACTTGTTCAATTGATGTAACACTTCAATAACTGTTAAGTATACTCATTCATATTTTCTGTGCACTATACATTCTTCTTGCATATGCATAGGAAACTTTAGCTAAATGATACCCTTGGACCAAAAGCAAATTCATTACAAAGATACTTTTTTTTTCTTTGTTCAGCATCAGATCCACACTCCAGCCTCAAATTTAACTAAGTAGCAAATTTCCGCATGGTGGCAGCTTGGTATAAGCAAACTGAAGATTCTTTTTAATGCCTTATTCTCCCAAACAGGAACCTCAAAGGGTATCTTGTGGGAGATCGTCAAAGAGATAGATATGGAAGAGGGATACTGATGCAGAGCATCTTGAAGATTCGAGCTTTGAAGACGAATTGGATCCAAATCTAATTCTCAAAAATCCGATCCAAGATGCGATCCATGGCAGATCCAATCGAGCAGGACCATCTGGGTCCAATTGGATCTCCGCATACCCAGATTCATTTTTAATATCATGCTGCAATATATGAGATATTTTGTATCTTTCACAGAGATTGTAATTTTATGTTTCAATTCCATTTTGTCATGTTACAGAATCGCATTAACTTTGTTTTTATTTTTATTTTTATTTTTATTTTTTTAGGTGTCGTATTCTACGGATCCGAATAGTTCTGGTGCCCTGAAAGATTCTTTTGTGGCACTAGAGGGTGTACGAGGAATGTGGGTAATTTTTTATTTTTCGTAATTGCATTTTTCTAATGCGTTTTTGTGCAAGATCCAGTTCGCTGCACATTTGGATCTGGATCAAGATTCGTTGCAAAGAGGCCCTAGTTTGGACCATTTTAGTCTTATTTTCAAATTTCAGCCTTGACTAGTCCAAGTCAATATGGTTGTTGGTCACTTAATGCCCTTGGCTAAAAATAGCCTTTCAAAAATCATTTTTTGGAGCAAAGCTTGGGAAGGCCATATCATCTTTATGGTGGCTCTTCCCCAAGCTCCAAGGCCTTTATAAAGTGGAGGTCGACCAAGGTGGAGGGGGCTTCTCATTCTGAAAAAAAAAATTACCTTTTGTGTGGCTGAAAATTCGATGGAGAGAAATCTTGTGTGAAGAAGACTCGTTTCTTCTTGGGCATGAAGGTGATCTTGCCTAGATCGACCTTGCGAGTTGAAGCAAATGTTCTTGGTTCGAGTTGGTTGTTGATTCAAGTTGTTGTTCATGAGTCGGCATTACGATGTCGGCTGCTTCCGAACGACATCAATTGTCATCTTCATCCGGATATCATATTCCCTGGTTCACTTGTCTTTTATTTTGGTTATTTTTATCATATGTGATTTGTTCTTATTTTACATTGCTTGTGAGTTGTAGTGGATTATTTGTTGAATGTTTGAAATATTTATGTTATTAAGTGATTATACTGTTCACAAAATATCCAGTTCTATTGGTTATTACATAACTCGGTTTCCTGTCAAAACCTGAATTCCCGAATCCCGAGTTGTCAGGAACAACTCTAAAGAAACAATCGTATCGGCCTCGATACTGGTCGGTTTCTGGCGTTCTTTAGCTTCCCGAAAAGCTAAAACGATCATCTACAACTTTGTAGTTGAGGTCATTGCATGAATCGGTCTTTTGGACCCTTGAAAAATGTTGACAAAGTCTCAGTCTGACAGGATTCCAATGTCACCTGTTTGGTTCAGAACACACTTGGAGGTGTTCGGTATTTTCTTAATTATTTGGAGATTCCCTGTACGAAAATTTAATTTTTTTATTCTGTGGAAAGCTAGAACCTAGATCTAAAACTTTCGTGTTCAGAGTCCTAGCTGAATCTTCGTTTAGGTGTCTCAAAAACTTCAGTCTTTCTGCGGTTGTCGAATAGTCAAAAATTTAATTCATTTATCAATATCTCATACAATTTCCAGAATTCAAAAATTCATAGACTCATAGAAAACTCAGAAAATTCCAAATCTTAGTTCGTTGGAAAGGTCTGGATCTGACCTACATTTTCTTAGTTGGTGGTTTTCGCAAAATCCACCGTCTGAGGGGTCAAAAACCCCTCCGAACAGCCTGACCGCGGAATCCGAAAGTCTATCATAGACTCTTCTATCTGTCCCAGTCCTGATTCCATGGAACGGACACTCCTGATCCAAATCCAGTGATTTTGGATTTGTTGGAAAGGCGTGCGAGTCACGCACAACTTTCCTTTGGACCGCCTCGGTAGAAACAGAGTGCACAGGTCCCGAAAATTCCTATTTCCCCGAGTCCTATTCGGACTCATCTTTCTGAAAGCTTCCGCGCGTGTTAAGATCCCTTTGGATCTTGGATCATGGATCAGTGTTCACTGAGTCTGCATCATTTTGGTATCAAAGCCAGGTTGCTGGATTTCTTAATCTGACACAATTCTCGGTGTTATGGGAGGTCAATTTTTTTTAGGTACCATTCACTATGACGGGCCGAATGGGCGGTCGAGGTCAACATAACTTTAATAAAGAAAACGATGAACGTGATCATCGATATGAGGTGTGAGATTTACAAAGACAACTCGTTGAGGCTAATCGTTGAGTTGAATAATTAACTCGCCAGATGACTGAAAATGCTAGAGTTCAAGATCGCCGAACGGAGCGAAGTTCACGCAGTCTTCGAGGAACTCGTGAAACTCAATCATATGATTTTGATGATGACTTTGAGTCACACCGACGAAGTTCAGAGAGAAGAGATAACCTACAGCTGAGGAGATCCCATTGAGATTTCGGCTTACGATTTGATATCCTAGAATTCAAAGGGGCTGGAACTTCCGAAGAATTCTTAGATTGGATTAGCGAAGTTCGCGAAATCCTTGAATTTAAGAAAGCCCCGGAGGATCGTCGTGTGGGATTGATATCCCTCAAATTGAAGGGTCGAGCTGCAGCCTGGTGGCGTCAGCTCAAGCAAACGTGGAGGCACCAAGGTCGTGCCCCGATCGAGCGTTGGAAGCACATGGAGCAGAAGCTGCGTGCTCAGTTCCTGCTTCTGAACTATCACAGAGAACTATATCATAAGTATCAAAGTCTAAAGCAAGGAACCCGGTCGGTGGATCAATACACCGAAGATTTTCATGATCTCATTGCTCGGAATGATATCGTAAAAGTGAAGAAAAGTTAGTATCGAAATATATTGGAGGTATGAACTTCCAATTACAGGATATGCTTAACTTCGTTGAGTGTTGGACTATGTTTGAGGCTCATAAGAAAGTGTGTCAATGAGAAAAGTCTACTCAGCGAAAGACCTTGGCGAAATCTAGTTAGACTACTAGACCCCCAATGCGGGCCCAGTAGTCCCAAGTGGAAAGGTCGACCCACCCTACCATCACCCTAATGCATCAAACCCACCTAGGGTTACAAACCAGAATGGCCCGATAGGAAATCAGGCGAGAACCTCTAGCTCAAGTATCCCCATCAAGTGCTATACTTGTGGAAAACCCGGTCACAAGTTCACTGAATGTCGTGGCCAAGCCTTATTCGATGAAGGAATTCATGAGGAAGAGGAAGCTCAATTCAATCCTGAGTTTGACCCCGTTTATGATTCGGAGATTGAATCCTTTGAAGAAGAACCAGAAGAGGAATTTGTGGATGAGGAAGTGTTGCTGCCTGATAGAGGCGAAGCACTCATCACTAGGCAGATTTGTTTAGCTTCGCGACAAGAAACGAATGACCGTTGGCTTCGAACTCACATATACGAGTCTGCTTGTACCATCAATGGGAAAGTATGTCGATTTATCATTGACTCCGGTTGCTGTGAAAATGTGATATTGATCGAAGCCATGACCAAGTTAAACTTAAGTTGTAAAACTCATCCCCGTCCATATCAGATGTTGTGGCTCCAGAAGAGCATCGACGTTCGTGTCGACCAGCAGTGTTTGGTCAATTTCTCGATAGGCAACACCTACTTTGATCAAGTTTGGTGTGATGTGCATCCTATAGATGCGAGTCACTTGATTTTAGGAAGACCTTGGCAATATGATCGAAATGTCATACATCAATGGTAAGACCAATGTTTATTCCTTCACTTTTGAGGGCAAAAAGATCAAGTTGTTTCCTTCAAAAGATTTGCCTCCATTATCTTCTGCCTCATCATCCGTTGGCCAATTCACTATTCTGGTTGTAGTTCCTCCATCTCCGTCTGTTATCCCCATTTCCCCTCATGACACCCTTAAGATTGTTGCATCTCAAATTAAGGCACCCAGTGTGTTCATTGCGAGGCATGAACTACAGGATTTGTGGAAATCCCAATCTGTCAAGAAGGATTCCCTAGTGGACCCTTCTCATGAATTTGATAGTGAGCCTATCATTGAAGTTAATGAAGAAATCATGAAGGAACCCTCACCTGAATTTGAGGTTCCTATGAGTGCGTTCATTTCTGATCCAGTCTTTGAAGAGATGAATGCAAAACCCACCTTCATTAGAGAGATCGATGAGTTGTCCGATCTTTCTTCACTTTCTGATATAGAAGATCATGAAGAGTTGTCTCACATCATTTCTGACAACCCTTTATTCATGGAGAATCCTAAAGGTTGTCCAAGCTAGTTCGAGGACAACTTTATCTTTGGTAATCCGCTCTATGGCGATGTTGATGAAGACATCAAAGATGAAGAAGCGTTTGCGTCTGAGGATGTCATCAATAACTTCACACGTATCATTAATAATCTTATTTTCGAGGCTAATGTCAAAATTGAAAGGCTCAATTCTAGTATTCGAGAGTCTGTGGAAATTCATGTCAATGAATCCTTAGAATTTGAAAATTCTTTCAGTGAACCATTAGAAAGTTTTGAACCTCATGTGAACCCTAAATGCAATATGGGTAAAGCTGAAATGACAATCATGCATACCCCAAATTTATTTTGGAAATATCAGGATTTAGCTGATAATGTTGATTTTGTATCCATCATAAATCCTTCTACTAAGTTTGAATTATTGCTACATTGTCTTGCTTGTGACTTGCCTTATAATTGTCAAAATTTTAGTGCAAATTTTGAAATATTGAAAAGTATTATAAGCAAATTTTATTTGTAGTTGACCCAAAATTTGTTACTATTTGCAAAGCGTTGACGCAAGATAAGATTGTTAAATATAATGTTTTACATGCTTTTGAGCTTCAATTTCATTGTTTTACCTCTAATTTTTCATAATTTCATTTTTTTCAGCATATTGAATTGCATTGCATCAAATATTACTGTCATTCCTCTAAAGAATTGTTTGCCTTGTTTAATTATATTCTTATTGCCTTGAACAATTTTTGCGGTGATTATATTTTGAATTGTTGCAGAGATTATCGAATTGTACTCGAGCAGATACAGGCTCAGAGAACGAAGCCTTTCGACCCAGGGGGAATGATGCAGAGCATCCTGAAGATCCGAGCTTTGAAGACGAATTGGATCCAAATCCAATTCCCAAAAATCCGATCCAGGATGCGATCCATGACAGATCCAATCGAGCAGGACCATCTGGGTCCAATTGGATCTCTGCGTACCCAAATCCATTTTTAATATCGTGCTGCAATATATGAGATATTTTGTATCTTTCTCAGATATTGTAATTTTATGTTTCGAATCAATTTTGTCATGTTACAGAATCGCAGTAACTTTGTTTTTATTTTTATTTTTATTTTTTTAGGTACCGAATTCTACGGATCTGAATAGTTCCGGTGCCCTGTAGGATTCTTTTGTGGCACTAGAGGGTGTATGGGGAACGCAGGTAGTTTTTTATTTTTCGTAATTGCATTTTTCTAATGCATTTTTGTGCAGGATCTAGTTCGTTGCACATTTGGATCTGGATCAAGATCCGTTGCCAAGAGGCCCTAATTGGCGCCACTTGAAATAGACCATTTTAGTCCTATTTAAAAATTTCAGCCTTGACTAGTCCAAGTCAATATGGTTGTTGGTCACTTAATGCCCTTGGCCAAAAATAACCTTTCAAAAATCGTTTTTCGAAGCAAAGCTTGGGAAGGCCATACCATCTTTATGGTGGCTCTTCCCCATTCTCCAAGGCCCTTATGAAGTGGAGGTCGACCAAGGTGGAGGGGGCTTCTCATTCTGAAAAAAAAAATTACCTTTGTGTGGCTGAAAATTCGGTGGAGAGAAATCTTGTGTGAAGAAGACTTGTTTCTTCTTGGGCGTGAAGGTGATCTTGTCTAGATTGACCTTACGAGTTAAAGCAAATGTTCTTGGTTCAAGTTGGTTGCTGATTCAAGTTGTTGTTCATGAGTCGTCATTCCGATGTCGACTACTTCCCAGCGACATCCATTGTCATCTTCATCCGGATATCATATTCCCTGGTTCACTTGTCTTTCATTTTGGTTATTTTTATCATATGTGATTTGTTTTTCTCACTTCACATTGCTTGTGAATTGTAGTGGATTATTTGTTGAATGTTTGGAATGAATGTTTGAAATATTTATGTTATTAAGTGATTATATTGTTCATAAAATATCCAGCTCTATTGGTTATTATATAACTCGGTTCCTGTC